>NW_009953108.1:34168-34837 GCF_000747805.2 Chaetura pelagica | reverse complement strand
CCCGTGCTCCTTGGGGCATGTCAAGGGGGATAAGCTGCAGCTGCTCCAGCAGCCTCGGCAGGAAGGTCTGGGCGTGGGAAGGCAGGACAGGATCCGGCCCCTCTGGCACAGCCTGTTGGGCCAGTATCCCTGGCAGCACCAGTGTGGGTCACCTGTGGTGGGGATGTCACTGAACCAACACCTCTCCGGGAGAAGAAGAGGCCTGGAAGGGCTCAGATACCCCCAGAACACCCCAAAGGCTGGTCCCCCGTGCCAGGATGGGCACGGGACCAACACCAGCCCAGGATCAGCCGCCCTGGGCTCCACCAGCCAGGGCAGGGGAGGTAACAGAGGACACAGTGGTGGGGGTCCAGCAGCAGCCCCCCATACAGGCTGTGGGCCCAGGGTGCTGCCCACAGACATGCCAGCAGGTACCTGTCCCCTGCCCAGAGCAGCTGGGCTGGCACCGGACTCACCACAGCCTGTCCCCAGCAGTGTCACAGCCCGGTGCCACAGGCTGGCAGAGACACCGCTCTGCCCTGGGAGAG
This sequence comes from Chaetura pelagica, assembly GCF_000747805.2. Taxonomy (NCBI): domain Eukaryota; kingdom Metazoa; phylum Chordata; class Aves; order Apodiformes; family Apodidae; genus Chaetura; species Chaetura pelagica. The sequence continues at coordinate 34,310 of NW_009953108.1, read as the reverse complement.
GGTTGTTGGGGTGAAGGCAGCCTGGGCCGGGCAAGCTGGGACATCCCCAGCACAAGCTGGGAGCCCTGGGGATGGGCACAGCCAAAGGAGCCCGGCTACGAGCCAGGACTCGCTCCCTGCAGCCCCCGCGTGGCGAGCTGGG
>NW_009953108.1:32427-33317 GCF_000747805.2 Chaetura pelagica | reverse complement strand
AGGGAGAAGGGCCCTGGGCACCATTTTGTGTGTGGGGAGCCATGGGATAAATTAAGGTTGTCCTGGCTCTGTTCGGCCACAGGAGCCATCAGAGTGGGAAGGGAGGGAAGGGTCTGGGGAGGGAGCTCATCCCACGACAGCAGCCACCGCTGTCACAAGTTAAGGCAGGTCTCAGCATCCTCCCATTTACACTTCAAACAGGGGCAGCCCCCGGGCTGGGTGAGGCCGGGGCAGGGCAGGGCCACCCCGGGTGACTCCACTGGGGTGGTAACAGAAGGGGTGACCCTTGCTAGGACCCTCCCCAGCACGTCCCCCAGGGGACACAGGGGAGGGGTCTCTGGCTGCCGCTGGTGCAGCAGGAGGTGACCCCTCCGGTCCTGTCCCCCCCTGGAGCAGGGTGGGGGGCAGGAGGACAGAGCGGGAGCCGCAGGCCCTGCGCCTTTACACAATCCTGCTTTATTTACCCCTTTGTACAAAACCGGTTTTCCCCGCTTTATTTTACAAAGCCACCTCCAGCCCTCGGGGAAGGCAGGGGGGGAAGAGAGGGGACCCCAGCCCCGGGGAGCACCCGGCAGCTCGCCCGCCTCCACCGGGGCCTGGGGGTCACCCCAGCAGGGTGAACGCTTCCCCCCCCCATAGCCGTGAGGAGCCCAGGGATGGAGGGTAGTGGGAGGGGGTGGGGGGGCTTATCCCCGCGGTCGTGGTCTGGCATCAAATCCCGCTGCCTCCGGCGCATCCTGCCTGCAGCTCCCAACCTCGGTCCCTGTCCTGCGACGGTTACTGCCACGGAGGAATAATAAATAGGCTCAATGAGTAGGTAAATCGGGTACTACAGAAGGGCTACAGCTCGATATATCCTCACTAGATAAAGAGGATGGGGTGGGGAGGGG
>NW_009953108.1:31112-31603 GCF_000747805.2 Chaetura pelagica | reverse complement strand
GGGCTGCCTCAGCAGCCCTGGTGCTGAAACCCTTCCAGTATTGGGGTGTGGGACACCCCCCCAGGGCAGGGGAAACCCCAAATCCAGAGCTTATCATGGAATCTGAGAACCCCAGACTGGTGTGGGTGAGAAGGGACCCTAAAGATCATCCAGCTCCAACCCCGTGCCATGGGCAGGGACACCTCCCACTAGAACAGGTTGCCCCAAGCCCCATCCAACCTGCCCTTCAACACTGCCAGCTTCTCTGGGCAACCTGGGCCAGGGTCTCACCACCTTCACAGCAGAGAATTTCTTCCTCATGTCCAATCTAAATCTCCCCTCTTTCACTCTAAAGCCCTTCCCCCTCATCCCATCCCTCCCTGCCCTTGTCCCAAGCCCCTCCCCAGCTTTTCTGGAGCCCCTTCAGGCACTGGAAGGTGCTCTAAGGTCTCCCTGGAGCCTTCTCTTCTCCAGGCTGAACACCCCAGCTCTCCCAGCCTGTCTCCAGAGCA
>NW_009953108.1:22910-30169 GCF_000747805.2 Chaetura pelagica | reverse complement strand
TCTGACGCTCTGTCACCGGCAGCTCGATGACCTGCAGGGGACAGGCTCGTGCCATCAGCATCTCCCCCAGCAGTGACAGTGTCACTGTGCTGAAACCCTTCCAGTATTGGGGTGTGGGACACCCCCCCAGGGCAGGGGAAACCCCAAATCCAGAGCTTATCATGGAATCTGAGAACCCCAGACTGGTGTGGGTGAGAAGGGACCCTAAAGATCATCCAGCTCCAACCCCGTGCCATGGGCAGGGACACCTCCCACTAGAACAGGTTGCCCCAAGCCCCATCCAACCTGCCCTTCAACACTGCCAGCTTCTCTGGGCAACCTGGGCCAGGGTCTCACCACCTTCACAGCAGAGAATTTCTTCCTCATGTCCAATCTAAATCTCCCCTCTTTCACTCTAAAGCCCTTCCCCCTCATCCCATCCCTCCCTACCCTTGTCCCAAGCCCCTCCCCAGCTTTCCTGGAGCCCCTTCAGGCACTGGAAGGTGCTCTAAGGTCTCCCTGGAGCTTTCTCTTCTCCAGGCTGAACACCCCAGCTCTCCCAGCCTGTCTCCAGAGCAGAGCTACTCCAGCCCTTGGATCATCTCCATGGCCTCCTCCAGACTTGCTCCCCATGCTACTCCAGCTCTACCCACCCAGGGGCAGCCCAGTCCAGCGGTGTGGCCAAGTGGGGTGCACTTGGCCCCTAGACTCCCCCTCAGGCACCTCACCTCCTGCACCAGGAAGGTCTCCTGCATGATCTTGGGGCTGAGGGCCCTCAGCCTCTCCATGGTCTCATACTGGCCCTGGCAGGACTTGAGCTTGTCCGAGGAGCCCAGGGTGTGTTTGAGCAGCACCAGGCCCACCCGGAAGATGATCTTCACCCCTACAAGGGGAGAGGTGAGGGAGTGAGCACCCAGTGGGACAAAATGACACTGCCACCATGTCCCTCAGATGCTGTGGGGCACCTGGTCCTGGTCCTGCCAACACTTAGGACAGGCATGAGGGTAAATTTAGGATGCACGTGCCCTCTAACCCCCAGGAAAAGAGCCTGGTCTCCACCCCAGCCAGGTGGCTGCCCCACATCTGCCCTAAAACAGGTCCCACGTGCCAAGCACAAACTGCCACAGCAGCACAACTGCTGCAGCCCCAAGTGCCATTCAGACACCACGGGGGCTGCAGCTGGTCACCCCAGGAGGAGGAGGATGGTGAGGAGCTCCTACCTTCGCAGAAGAACATGTCCCAGACGCGCAGGACGGAGCTCCAGGGCAGGGTGCGGGAGAAGGCGCACATGAACCACTCTGTCATGTAGAGGATGGGGTCGATCTTCTGCTTGCTCAGGTGCTTGTAGGCCACAGGTGAGACCTTGTGCAGCAGTGAGAAGAGGATCTGCCCATCCAGCTGAATGGCCTCCTGTGGGGACAGCATCAGTGCCAAGCTCCTGGTGAGTGCTTTCACCCCAGCACCATCCTACCAGCCCCAGAGGAGGAGCAGCCCACCCTCCAGACCTGGCTATGGCAGCAGAGATGCCCCACAGCTGCCAGCAGCACACTTAGGCTAATCCCTCATTCCTGGTGCTCCTGGAGGCCATGGCACAACATGGAGACCATGGGAGCACCCAGGATTTCACCAAGCTCCCTTCTTTCTCTGGGGGGAGCTTTCAGCCTGGGGACATCACACATCCCTGCCACTGTGGAAGGCACCACGGGCCCCTTCACTCACCAGCTTCTCACTGTAGTAGCCAGGCAGGTACTTCTCACAGATCTGCACCAGGCACCAGAAGGCTTGCTGCAAGGCAAGGGACAGCCAGTGAGCACCCAGGTGTCCCTACAGGACATCCTTGCAGCCCCCATCAGCCCTCCAGCCCCCCGGGTGTCCCCACCCTCCTACCTCGGCTGGCATGTGCATGAGCAGCACGGCGGCGATGGGGGCCTGGGCCTGGCAGTACCCCTCCTCGGGGCGGTACAGCGTGTACGCCTTCAGCACCCGGAACAGGTCCTGCTGCCTGCAGAGACAGCCCGGGGAGGGAGAGGTGGACAGAGGCCACAGACAGGGCCCAGCAGCCTCCCCCTTGGGCCACAGCAGGGCTGGGCACCAGACACCGGCCACTTGGCCACCCCTCTCCCCCCATAAACCGGGGTCAGTCACTTGCTGGGAGCCCTAATCCACACAAACCCAGGGCTCTGGGAGCTTGATAAGCTCCAGGAAGCTCCCTGACATGGGGGAATGGCATTTCTCTGGTGATTTTCTGGAGCATCTCTTCTACGGACACAAGCTGAGAGTTGGGGTGTTCAGCCTGGAGAGGGGAAGGCTACAGAGAGACCTCAGAGCACCTTCCAGTGCCTGAAGGGACTCCAGGAAAGCTGGGGAGGGACTTGGGGGGAATGGTCTTAAACTAGAGCAGGGTTGATGTAGATTAGACATTAAGAAGAAGTTCTTTACTGTGAGGGTGGTGAGACACCCAGGTTGCCCAGAGAGGTGGTGGAGGCCCCCTCCCTGGAGACATTCAAGGCCAGGCTAGATGTGGCTCTGAGCAATCTGATGTAGTCAAAGATGTCCCTGCTCACTGCAGAGGGCTGGACTAGATGACCTTTAAAAGTCCCTTCCACCCCAACACATTCTGTGATTGTATGATTCTGTGAAATGGGGGCCACAGCCAGCTGGTCCCTCCCTCTGCCCTCCTCCTGCTGCAGTTTCCACCCCACCAGGTGGCAGATCCAGTGCCAAGGGCTGCAAGCCCTGCACCAGCCCCTGGAAAGTCATCCTGTTCTCAGCCCACGTCTGGACACTCTGTGAGCTGGTGGGTGTAATGACCACAGGGGACACCACAGGGGACACCACGGGGGACACCCTGTGAGCTGGAACAGACAGTGGCCACCCCAGAGTGCTGGTCCAGCCTAGTGGCTACTGAGGAGCAGACATGCAGCAGCCCCACTCACCCATGGCCTCCGCGCGAGACGAACATCTCGTGGAAGGGGAACTGCCGATGGAGATCCCGCTCGATCACGTCCAGCCACTTCGGCTCCCCTGGCAGGACATCCAGCTCCTGGGGAGAAAAGGGCTGGGCTCAGCAACACCCTACTCTGGCACATGGAGCCCACGGTGAGCCCCAGGCAGCCCTGGAGTAGCCACGGGCTGGACTGGGCTGTGTCCCAAACACGAGCCCCATCAGGTTGTGGGTCAGCCCATGCTGGGCACTAGCCCCCTTGACTCTTCCCCCGTGTCTGGGACCCCAGCCTAGAAGGAACAAGAGCCATCCCAACACTGTCCTCCCCCACCAGCACACCTCACTCACATCAAACTTGCCCATGTTCTGCTCCAGCTTGACCTTGCTCCCCGAGAGGTACTGCCAGGCACGGCCCCGCAGCGAGGGCGGGATCCCCTTCTGGCACCGCAGTCGGATCTGCAGGGAGAGACACAAATGGCACCAGGACACCAGGGAGCAAAGAGGCCCTGGGGCAAGCTGGGAGCCAGGCCCAGCACCACAGCCACAGGCTGGTCCCCAGCTGCCTCCCTGCCCCAGAGAATGTGTCCCTGAGCCCCTGAGAACACTCAGCCACACGTCCCATGACAGCACCTGGTGTCACACAGAGCTATGGGATGGCACAGGGACCCCCAGCCAGGGACCCTGCTCACCCCTTCTCCCCAGCCTGGCACTCAACAGATGGCTGCCAGGAGCCCAGCAGAGGCTTTGTGGTTTGCAGAAAGCTCCAAACAATCTGGCACTGCCTCAAAGCAGGATCCTGCTGGGAGCTGGAGCAGCAGATGCTGGAGCCAAGGTGGGGAGTGGGCAGCTCCCTCTCCAGCCCAGCCCACGGGAAGCTCTCTGCAGGGCTGCACCTCCTGCTCACCCCTGGGGCTGTGGGGAGCAGGGAGGTGCTGAACATCCTGTCCCCCTGCCTTACCCTGGGTGGATGGGCAGGCCTGGCCTCAGCTCCAGGCACAGCCAGCTCCCTGGGCAGACTCCCAGGGCCCAGTTTCCTTGGCTCAAGGCTCTGGCCAGGACCAAAGTCCAGACAAGGCAGCACCAGGTGGTAACCAGGGGCTGAGCTGGCTTAACCCTGCCACTGCCAGCCTTGAGCAAGACCAGAGACCGCCCCCACACACACCCTGCCTCTGCCCCTGGGGAAGCAGCAGCACCATCTCCCCAGAGCCTTGCAGGCTGAGGCCCCCAGAGACCGGTGCTTTCAGCCCAGTTCCCTCACATAAACCCTGCAAAACCCCAGCTTGGCCTCCATGCCTCATGTCCCTGTGCAGGTGGCACGTGTCAGCTGTCAGAGGTGCCAGGGCTCTGTGAGCCACGGCCAACAGCTCCCCAAGCCTCTCCAGGCCTCTCCTGCCTTCCCAAACTTCCTTTTCCCAGTTTACTGGTGTAACTGGGGAGCAGGCAGTCGAGTTTCCCAGCAGCATGGTGGCAAGGCTGTGTTCCCAGGGGAGTTTGCTGCTCCCTGGACGCAGTGCTGCTTGTTTACCCGGGCAGGTCCTGAGCCCTGTGAGCCCTTTGTGCCAGCAGGAAAGGTGGCAGGCGATGCCCTGCGAGCAGCTCTGCTGCTGCTGCTGCCTGCTCCCTTTCCCAGCCAGCTCCCCTTCCTGCTGCCTGAGCTGCCAGGAAGGAAGCTACCTCACTGGGTTTCAGTTCAGCCAGGGCCAAAGCCAAGCATCTCATCCCCTCAGCTCCACATCGGCTCCATTGCCACTGTCCTGGGGGTGGTACCCAGAACCTTGGATCCCACCACGGCCTTCCATGGGACCAGAAGCACGGCTGGGCTGAGGGATGCTGGAGGAGAGGAGCAGCCCGAGTGGTGCCTGTCCCTGCCCAGCAGCAGGAGCCGCCCACACGTCTGTGCTCCTGCGGCTTGGCTGGGAACGCAGGGAGCAGCCCCGGCACTGCCACGGCCCAGCACCACCCGGATCCAGGCAGGAGAGCAAAGGGAGGGACCGTTTTGGGATTGTGTGAGCAAGCCTGCCAGCACCTGGCCCAAGAGATCCCCAGGCAGTGAGCCAGAAAAGCGCCGGGGTTTTCCAGAGGCACAGGGAGCTCCTGGGCAGCAGCAGCACCCGGGCTCCTGCCAGAGCACAGACTGTCACAGCCTCCCAAGCCAGGCCTGGCAACCTGTCCCGAGCAGCCCCAAGGCACCAGGAACAAGGCAGCTCTCTGGAGCAGACCTCTGAGGCTCTGGACATGAATTTTTGCTGCCAGACTACAGAGTCCCCCAGGGAGCTCCACCCAAGCACAGGGGAGCTCCTCTGCCAGCCGTGCAGCTGCTGGAGCCTTCACCCAGGCCCAGGGAGCACTGGAAACCGCCTGCAGAACAGAGCGCCCACCCGCTGCCTCCTGGAAAGCTCTCCCAAATCCTTTGCAAGAGGCCAAGAAACAGATGAGGGATGGCTGCGTGGTTGCCCAGGCACCGAGCAGGGACAGCGCTCTAGGAGCACGGCACATGAGCAGTGCCAGGAGGCTCTGCCAGGACAGGGGGGAGGAGGAGGAGGCCTTTCAGCTGCTCTCAGGCTTGCTGGCCCCTGCCAGCAGCCTCACCACTCCCAGGGGACACACAGCAGCATCCCAGGACCTGCTGCATCCCACCTCTGCCTCATTGCTGGCTCAGGAAGTCAGGGAGCACCAACAAACCGAGCCACACAAACCCCCAGCACACACCACGGGTCTCTTGGGGACCCCAGCTTGCAGCCAAGCACATCAGGCTCAAGCATTTCCTACCCGGAGCTTTTTTTGGTCTACAAGATGCTCAAACCAGAAGTTTCCATGACTGAACAATTCCCATGGCTGCCTGCAGGCAGCCAGAGAAGCCCAAGGAAGGCTCCAGCGCGGCGGGGAGCAGACGGGAGCAGCAGCAGGCTGGCTGGGGGACCACAGGCTCAGCCCCCACCCCGCTCCATTTCCCTCCCACCACAAGAAGCATCACAGGGAGGGGACAGCCCATTGGAGCCAATGGAATCATCCAAAGCCAACACATCCATCTGAGGGGACCTGGTGACACCGAGGCTGCCCCAAAGCCTCGAGGGGACATGGCTGCACCCGTCTGTTCCTCCCCGCCACCTGTGCAGCTGTCCTGGGGCAGCCCCAGGGGACAAGGCTGTCACTCACTTTCTTGTGTTTTTTGGCCATCCACTTGTCCCAGTTGTTGAGCATGTCCAGCCACTTGGACTCCCGCTGCCGCAGCACCTCCAAGGGCACCTCCTCCAGCCTGTGGGACGTGGGGAAAGGCCAGTCAGCGTGGGGTGCAAGCCCTGCTGGCACCACAGAGCCCCACCAACCCCCCTGAAGCTCCCTCCAGCCACCTGCCTGCTCCTCCCAGGCACAGAGCCCACCCAGGACATGCTGGAGCACGCCAGTGTTTGGGTGGTGCCAGAAGGACTCATTGCCCGTTAAGTCACCACCCTGGCACAGCCCAAAACCTCTCGGGAGCAGAGCCCGAACATCCCCAGGGACCTGTGCCCAGAGATGGGCACACCAGGAAGGCAAGAACAGAGCAGCACGGCCAGAGCCTGAGCTGAGCACAGCCCAACCCCCCGGGGGCTGGCTGTGGGTGGGGAAAGCCAGGGCCATAAGCACCATGTCAGCAGCGCAGCCCTGGCCCTGCTCGCACCCCAAAAGCCTGGAGCTGCTCCAGGCCCGGCGCTGAGCCCGGCCCAGGGTCCCCCAGGAGGGATGGGAGTGTTTTCCAGCCAGAGCTGGGTCTAGCCAGGGAATCTGATTTAACCCTGCCGAAGCAGGCAGGGATGCTGCCAGCAATGGAGGAGCCTCCAACCCCCCAGGCACCCTCTGTTTTCACCAGCGGGGAGCTGGGGTGACAGACACCCCGGGGACAGCAGAAGGTCCTTCAGGGAAGCAGCCTTGATGCCTTCCCGGGCTCAGCCCCACGGCCACGCTGATCCCAGGAGCCCCCAGATCCTTTCCGAGCACCCGACGACACCGATCTGGTCCCAGAGCATCCCTGGGGAGGTGCAGAGCACCCAGCCCCGCTGCAGGACAGACCTCTGGGCGCTCAGAACAGGAAAGGAGCAGCAGGGCGAGCCCAGGGCCGCATCCAGCTGGCAGTGACCCTGCCCAGCCCTGCCGGTCCCACCCACCCCAGAGGGTCAGACGGGGCTGGGGCGATTGTTTTGGAGAGAAACCCTCACCGAAGGGATCCGCTTTGCTCAGCACGGCCAGGGCAGCTCAGTCTGGCACGGGGATGGATGGAGGGAGCACTGGCCCCGAGCCGGGGAGCTCGGGCTACCGGAGGAGCTGGGGCTCTCCGAGGCGGGGGGAGCTCGGGAGCACT
>NW_009953108.1:21842-22873 GCF_000747805.2 Chaetura pelagica | reverse complement strand
GCCGAGGGCTGCTTGGCAGTGGGCACGGAGCAAGGACCAGAGGCTGCTCAGATGGCCGAGATGGGGGCACCCCAGGCCAGGAGCAGCCGGGTGCCCAGGGCGGGGAGGGGGCTCCTCTGTACCCACACTGCGGGCAGCCACCCCATAGCTCGGCCCTTCCCGCTGCCCCCAGGACCCCGGGGGTGCTGGGACACCTCATTTGCCCTCCCTGTGCTTCCCCAAACCCCTTCCAGCTAGAGGGACCCCAGGTCTGCTGCCACACAGGGAGGCCATATGCTCCCGTTTATCCACTGCAGGGCAGACGGAAAGCGGATCAAAGCCCCGGATTGGGAGGATCGGGCCCCAGCAGGTCTGTGGTGCACAGGAGGAGGGCTCAGCCCCAGCCCCCACGCTGCCTCCAGCACCAGCACCCCGCTGAGCTTCAGGAACAGGGACAGCCACCCCAAGCAGCCAAGGACAGCCAAAGGGATGAGAGCCAGGACACCCAGAGTGTCCCCAAAACACGGCGTGTGGCTGGGATGGGGTGCAACACCCCTACAGCCACAGGCATGACAGCTGGGACGTCCCAAGTGTCCCCAAAACGCGGTGTGTGGACAGGACAAAGTGCAGCAGCCCATCCCGGCAGGCAGGGACAGGGTTTATCACCCGGAGTGATGCACCTTGCCCAGGTGCCTCCGGTGCCTGCCCTCCCCACAGACCAGCCGACTGATGCCCACAGGCTTAGGAGGGGCCAACACTTTGCTCCTCGTAGATGGGGAAACAGAGGCACGCAGTGCTCAGCCTGAGCACCCCGGCAGGACCCCCCTCCGGGTCCCGTCCCAGGCGGAGAGGAGCCCTCCCCGCTGCTGCCCCCTGCTCCTCCGGGCGCTGCTGTGGAACCACAGCCAGGAAGGCAAAAACCACCACCACCCCACGCTGCCGAACCAGCTCCCCGGCATCCCGGGGCACATTCCTGGGTGCCGGCACCGCCCCGGGGGCTCAGCACCGTGGGCCAGCACGGCCGGCCCGGGCTGCTGGCCACCGATCCCGGC
>NW_009953108.1:8964-20507 GCF_000747805.2 Chaetura pelagica | reverse complement strand
GATGGGGGTTAGAGCAACCTGGTCTGGTGGGAGGTGTCCCTGCCCGTGCAGGGGGGTTGGAACTCGATGATCTTTAATGTGTCCTCCCCCCCCAACCCACCCCGAGATTCCGTGATCCCAGCTCCTCACAGCCAGACCACTACTGCTACATTCAGAGGTTCTCCATCCACCAACAGCCTCATCACCTTCAGCCCAGACAGGTAAAACTGGCCCAACTTGTCTAAAAAAGAAGCATAAAAGGAGCCATAAGCAGTGGGGTGACAGTGCTGGGTCCAGGGCCTGCTGGGACCTGCCATGAGCGAAGCCTCCGTCCACAGCAAGTTCCTTCCCAGCTCCTGTTGCTCCTCAGAGCTCAATCCTCTCCCTGGACCAGCATGGAGGGAGTTTATGGGAGCCCAGGCACACATGAGGTGCTGGGTGAAGTGCCAAGGGACTGAGGGAAGGACCAAAGCTCATTAAAGTCGGCAACAACTCAACCTACTTCCAGAGCTTCTGGCAGCCAGCGGGTTCTCCCCGCGGGAGTGGGAGGCAGCGATAGCGGCGGTTGTGCCACCAGCACCGGGTTATCAGTGCTCTGGGGACAGAGGGGCTGGCAGGGCTCCACGGGGCTGCTGCCAGGGGGGAGCTCTCCTGCCACAGCACCCGCTGGGCTGGGAAAGGCCTTGGCCCAGAGTGTCACCTCAGCAGCAGCATAGCCAGTGTGGAGGGGACACATGCTGGATCAGGAGCTCCCCAGGGACTGTGGTGGCTCGTGCCACCGAGCACAGCTGGAGGAGAACAGCTGGGTGACCCTCAGCACAGCCCTGTCACAGCTGTGCCCCGCGCCGGATGTCAAAACATGACTTCTCCATTTCAGAGCTTTCTGGGCAGTTGTGGTTTTTTAAAATCGGCTCTGGAAAACCCCCATTTTGTTGTCTCTGAGCTTGTACCTATTGTCTAGTTTTTAAAAGCAACAAGGAAGCCGTCATCCCACCTTCCTGCACCTCAGCACCACTCACAGCCTCATGGACATGTCAGACAGCAGCTGCCACCCCAGCCAGGGGACCACCAGCCACCTGGGCTGGGCCAGTGCCAGGCCCCTTCCCTACAGCCATGGGGCTTCCTCCCACTGTAGAGGAGCAGGACCACGCAGGACACCAGCTCTTCCCTCCTCCCAAATCCCTCTGCCCCCAAAGCAGAGAGTAAAGGTAAACAGGATGTTCCTGTAGTGTTTGACCAGCACTAAAAATAATTAGAAATCCATGGTTTGGGATCATCCCAAAGGATGAGCAGAGGTACCCAACTCACAACCTCCTCTTCCTTGGTGCCCAATTATCTGGGTGTTGATTAACTTTATGCTCCGTGCTGTTTGTATCAAACTGCAGCACAGCCCTGATGGGAGGCACAGGAATAACATTTTCCAGACCCAGCTGCTCTCCAGAGCCAAGAGGTGCCAGCTGCAGGATACAAAGGGTAAAACATCTGCCAATGAAACGTCCAAGTTCGAACTGCTCTTTCTGCCCCCTCTCCCCCACTCATGCACACGTGATACCTTCAGGAGTTAACTACAGAAATGTCAACAAACCCCTTTTCTTGAAGCCTTTCCTAGGGTACAGAGGCATATCCTGGGATAAACTGCTTAATTACAAAATCCCGGTGTGTTTCCCCACAGCCCACCCGAGCCACCTTCATCCGAGATCCCCAAGCCCCCAGGGAACAGAGCTGCCACAGACAGGACCTGCACCACGGGGTATTTATTGCAACAAATCCCAGGCTGTGCAGCAGCAGCTTGAGGCTGTTTGGTGCACACAGAGCTCGGCAACAGCCACAAACACCCGCACAGAGGGAGGAGAAATTTCCAAGTCAGGGTCAGCACAAGGGGCTCCAGCATATAAACTGGAGAGAGAAGGAAAAAGGAGCTTAATAAGGGTGTTGAGAAGGAAGGTGGTTTCAATTAGAAACAGGTTAAATGAAGCAGCTGTAGGCAGACAGATGATGTTCTTGGTGAGCACAAATTCCTCCAACATGGATCTAGACTAAGCTGGGTGTGACCTCAATGCTGCTTTGTGAGGGAATTCTAGGAGGGACAGCACTCGAGCAAAGCATCCATTGCCTGCAGCACCTACACACTAACTCACTACATGGACACACCTTGGGGCTCCAGCAGCTTCCCCCTCTCACCAGCCCCCCAGCACGGGGCTCACAGTCTCTCTTTTCACACTACAACTGGCAGGCAGGCACCAGAGCCCCTAAAACAGGCAGGAGGATTCAAAGGGTTGGGGTTACACAGGTGTCAGGGCAGCCACGGGACGTCTTGGCGCTCTGTGGTCCCTATTTCTTTCTGCCTCCTCTTTCTTTGAGTGCCAGGTGAATGAGGGAGCCACTGGTCATGTTGTAATAGGCCAGGGAGTTTGAATCCTTGATGAAGATGCCCTGAGAGGAGAAGAAAAGAAAACAAACAAACCAATAGTCACAGCAGAAAATTTAGCATTCCCTTCCCACAAACCCCAGATGCACAAAGCCCTCCTCTCAGAACATGGTGATGACAGAGTGCTGCTGGCTTTGAAAAACCCTGGAGAGATCCCAGTGTATCTGAAGGTGGGCACTGGAGGAGGTGGGAGTGCTGGAAATAACGCAGGAACACAAACAACCCTCTACAAATGTCGATAAAGACAGTCACAACAAGTGAAATTATTCAGGCTCCACTCCCCCTTCTTTTTCATCCCCCCTTAAAAAAAAACCCAGTTGTGTTTCCCTTCCTGCTAAGAGTTAACAGGTCTCTCTGCCCACACATGAACTCCTGAGGAGGCAACAGCCCAAAGTTCACTGCTTAGGCAGCAGGTTGTGTCTGTGCACATGCGTGACTGGAAACAAGGGATTAAAAGGGAACAGTGCCTTTCTAACAGCTTGAGTCTCAAGAGGAAGAGCCTGATCTCTTCCCTTCTGTGGTTTGGAGACAGTCTTTCCAGAGCTGCCAGGGCTTGGGGGGTATTCTCACCCACCTTCCAGACGTGACAGATGAGCAAGTGCAGATAGTTGCATTTAAATGTCCAAAAACCCCAATAAAACAACAGGTTGAGTTCAGAGAAAGACATTAACCTTAGAGGCCTCATCTGCAGCAGGCACATCCTGCTGTAACAGAGAGGAGCAGCATTCCCTCTGCTCTTCCCAACATCTCTGCATCTACAACTTCTTGTAGAAAGTCAGTTTGTGTGTCAAAAAGCACTGACATAACGAACAGTAGTTGAAGAGCTGGCACCCACCTCATACTGCAGCTTCTGTTTCCCAGCTGGCATCCCTGTGGCCTCGTGGATCTTCACCTTTATAACAGACACCTAGGAAAAAAAAAGGGCACACTCAGGGTGGGCAGAACTGCTCCCCCAATGGGCAAGGGGCCACAGTGTGGGTTGCACAGGTCCTGCCATGCAGGACAACTGCTGTTCTCAAAGCACAGAGGCTTGGAGGCAAAACAAGGGGGGCAGAGGCCAGGTTAATGAGCAACGTGCCTGGTCCGAGAGCGGCAGGGTGAACACCAACACCTGGCCATTCAGCTTCCATTCTGTCTTGTCCTGCATGTTGGGAACCTGGACCTTGACTGTGACTGGACCCTGAAGGAAACAAAGATAAGGTTTGGTACAGGCAAGGAGGCTCAGGCTATGATAACAGAGCAGCAGACACATTATTTATAGACACCCAGGGGCAGACAAATTCTCTGTTTTCAAAACTAGCCACATATCTCGACTTCCCAGTGAACACACAGATGTATTTGCCTCAACCCTGAGAACGCTGCTATCAAAATAAAACCCCTGGCTGGATTTCTCCCTCTGCATGCCACTCGGCATGGCCCACACCTTCCCAGCATCAGGAGGAACGTAGGGAGTGTTGAACAGGAGGCAGCTCCTCTGTGCAGATGTCCAGGAAAACTGCTCAGCCTTCTTAAAGGACTTAAAACTCAAGCCACCATGTCAGTACTCCTCAGGAAGGAACTCAGCCTAGGATTTGGTAGAGGTCGTTACAGAACACCCTGCATTACTGCACTATCATGCTCACACTGATAAATGAAATCTCTTTGCATCTCCAGCTTAACGCTCCTCTGCTTAAAAGCTCATTAGCAGCTTTAGCTCCTCTTCACATCACTGGGCACCTACCGCTCACCGCCGGTAATTACAGCGGAGCAGGATCTGCTACACGCCTGGGAGCTGAGACACAAGGCAGCTCCAGGAACGGCAGCAGGAAGGAGCCACCTCAGATAGTCCCTCCCTTGCACATCACCCCCCCTTCATGCAGCCAGCTGGCTTCACATCCCCCTGGGGAGAAGGAGGCTGCACAGCCTGGTGGGATCAGGGCTCCAGCGCTTCCCAGGCAGGGCCAGCCCTCTCACACACCTTGTTCCGGCGCAGAAACTCCTCCTCTGGAATCAAGCTATCCTCACTCTTCAGTTTCTTGGAGACTGGCTCATCCTCCATGGGTGGTGGTGGGTGAACAGGAGGCATCGGTGCTGGGGAAGGCACCGGAGCCACGGGAGGTGCAGGAACAAATGCTGAAATGGGATGGGGGGGGATACAGCACAACCCACAGTCATCCACTGAGCGTGGGAGACACTCCCTTACACAAAAACTCTCTTAGCAGACCAGTAAAGCAGAGCAATAAACACCACACAACACATGGAGGAAGTTAACACCACCAACAGCAACATGCAAACTTCAGGCTTCGGGAGGTGTTTGACATGGGGAAGCAGCCCAGAAAAAGACAAGCAGCACTAGAGCTTCCTGCAGATCTTGCAAAAAAGCGAGCGCTCGCAGTCTGGCGCACAGCAGTGCCAGCAGCTCCCCTGGGAAGCCATGAAACAAAGAAAGGATTGCTTTATACATTCTGCTTTTCAACTTAAAAGCACCAACTGCTATGAAAGGGGCCAGCCAACAGTTTTTCCTCCTGCTGCAGGAACTTCTGTAACAGGCTGCAACACCCGGTGAGGCACTGGCAGTTCCTCTTTTCTCTGGTTCCTTTTGGAAAGCAGTTGGGATCCACTGCCCCTGGGCAGGCTCCCGGGGACACAGACAGAAAACAGAGGAGACAACTCTCTGTGTTTCAGGCTGCAGGAGTCTTGAGCCCAAAAGTGCTGCTGCCAGGTAAGTCATGTGGCACATCCCATGGTTCCCAACGGTGGGACCCAGGCTCTGCAATCCCAATTCCATTCCCACACCATGATCAGAAGCTCAGAAGGCAACAAAAATCCAAGCTCCAAGCTCACATTACCCAGGAAGGAGCTGCCAATGAAGAAGAAGGAGTTACTGACCTGTGGGGACGATCATGGGCGGCGGGCGGGGGCTCATGATGGGCGGCGCGGAGGGCGGCATGGGGACCACGTTGATGCGGGGGGTGTGGATGATGGGGGGCATGGGGGTGGCTATGACTGACCCCGGGGGCAGACGCACCACCGAGGTCATGGGGGGACGAGGCATGACCGGAACGGCGGCAACAACAGCGGCGCGGACGGGAGGCGGCATCTGCAGAGAGAGGGCAACGTCCTCAGCAGGTGCACACGGGAACACCCCCTGATGGACACAACCCCAGCAGCACACAGGGCACGGCTGCTGGCCAAGGGCTTGGAGCCCACCACATGGCCAGCCCAAGCTGCAGGTCGAGGGGCACAGAAGCCTCGTTAGGAGATTGAAGGGTTCCTCCTTCACTCGTCATTCAGGTATCAGACCAGGGCAATCTCAAAAGAAGGAGCTAGTTCAGAGTCAGGCAGCACAAGCCTTGGGGCAGTGAGGCACCTGCAGCTTTTCTTACTTTTGTTCTGCATTGCCCCTTTTTGCACTCAAAGGAAGGCCCCACCCATTCCTCTGCTAGCCAGAGTCCCTTCCTCCAAGATCTCCCTGCCCAGTCCCTTCCTCTGCCCGGCTGATTAAGTCTTTTTTATACCTCCATGGATGAAAAGCTCCACCTCAGTCTTATTTTCCACTTTAACAGGAAGCTCAACAGGGCTCCTCTGATGGCTTAAGAGTAATTTGGAAACAAACTTCACTCAAAACCTGCTTCTAAGCTAGCCCTGCTGTTACTAACCCCTGACCTTCTTCAGGATTCCGTTCTAATTAACTACAGCCATGGCCATTTGCTTTCAGAAGCCCAGACACTCACGGTGGGTGGACGAGGGACGGAGGTGATGGGCTGAGCACTGGCCGGGGGGTTTGATGCAGATGAAGGAGGAGGTGGCTGGGGAATTTCATTGGGTTTGCTGGGGCCGATCTTCTCCTTGCTGTCATCTTCTGGCACCAGGCCCTTAGCCTTATGGATAGCTTCAATTTGCTCTTGGAGAGTGATATTGGCCTGAGCAGCCTGTTGTGTGCGGGCCATGCTGCCCGAGTGCCCGTCCCAGGTCACCTGAAAGGAGAAAATAAATCAGAGTAGCTCCAGGCTGACCAAGCTGCCACATGAACTGCCAATCAATTGAGAGCACCTTTGCAAACCTCAAACATGAATGCTCAGAGAGGCAGCAGATAATAGCACAGGAACCTGTTAAAAAACCCACAGTTTCCACCCTACCTTTTCCTCTGGTTTCTGGATCTCTTCCTCACCAATCTTTTTACCAATAGCAGTCTCCTCTACACCAAAGATATCTGTACGGCGCTCTGCCAGCTGCTTCAAGCTGCTTTCAATATCCAGACCTGCAGGAAGAGAGGAATCCTTAGCTCAACTGATACAATCCAAGCCAGACATGATCAAACCTCTTCTAATCACCTTGCTGAGGGGAGACCTTATTGCTCACAACTACCTGAAAGGAGATAGTAACCAAACTAGGGAGTTTGGTCTCTCCTCCCTAGTAACAAGCAACATGACAAGAGGAAATGGCCTCAAGTTGAAGGGGGCTTAGATTGGATATTAGAAAACATTGCTAAAAGGGTTGTCAGGCCCTAGCACAGGCTGACCAGGGAAGTGGTTGTGTCACCATCTCTGGAGGGATTAAAAAGCTGTGTAGATGTGGTGCTGAGGGACATGGTTTCGTAGTGGCCTTGGCAGTGTTAGTTTTTGGTTGGATTCAACAATCTTAAAAGCTCTTTTCCAAACTAAATGATTCTCTGATTAAACTGCTTGGTACCCAGTGGCCAAGTGCTGCTCTTCCTATAGAGAGACTGCACTTACAGCTCCTTGCCGTTGAGTTTCCAGAAAAGCTTCAATGTATTAAAGACCAATGTATCCACACAAAGGGCACACTAAGGATGTGTTCTCTGATTAAACTGCTTGGTACCCAGTGGCGAAGTGCTGCTCTTCCTATAGAGAGACTTCCCAGCCAGCAGCACTCACAGCTCCTTGCCTTTGAGTTTCCAAAAAAGCTTCAATGTATTAAAGACCAAGGTATCCACACAAAGGGCACACTAAGGATGTAGCACAGAGAGCTCAACTGGGTCCTGAGGGGTGGGACCCAGGAGGATTGAGGGGGTGTGCCAAGAGCCCAGAGAACTCAGCTGGGAACAGGGCTTTGTGGAGCAGACCTGGGGCATAGACCTCATCATCGCTTTGCTTCTCCCGGATGGAGCGATCCCGCTGCTCCAACCACCGAGGATCCAGGAGACCGATCCGCATGTGCTCCTGCATTTTACTGGCAGGAATCTTCTCTCCAGTGATGGGGGAAACAAGATACTCATCCGGAGCTGGGGCGGGTGGCAATGGTTTTGAGGCTAGGAAAAGAAAACCACAGTGTTACAAAGACACCAGAGGATGCAGCCCAGAAACAACTACCTTTGGGCTGACTCAGGGGCAGCCTGACTTACCTTTGGGATCATAATCCTTCCGCACAATGACCTGATCCGGCGTGGGAGGCAGAGGTGGTGGCATCGGGGTTTCTGGAGGAGGAGGAACCTTCTGACCTTCATCTTCATCATCTGAGCCCTTATTGAGGGGAAAAAAAATAAATCATAACCAAATTCCTGTAGTCAAATACCAACAGGAAAGACCTGAGAAAGGCATAAAGATCCTAGGCAGTGCTGAAAGAACCAACTACAGAGATTCTAAGCAGCTGAGCTGTTCTGTCCCTGGACACCTTTGCTACAGAGGTTCTTCTGGATAATCCTGATTGGGAAGTTCAGTGGACCCAGAAGAGGAAGCAAAGACTCCTCAGCTTCCCCATCACCACAGCACAGCATGCAAGGGCTTCGGGTTAACCAAGCTCTTGTTCCTTGTTACCAGAGAAACTGCTCAGGCACAGTGAGCAGAGGAAGAGTCCAAAATGAGTCATCTCCCAGTATTACAGACCCAGTGCAGCAGAGAGCCCAAAAGGCTGGATCACAGAAATACAAAATCTGCACCACTGGGTGACAAATATCTGGATTTCTCTCTGGGAAATTGTGCTGTCATGGAAAAAATTAAAAATGCCACATTCCAGCCTTCCAGCAGAAACAGGTTGTTTTGAAATTCCATCAGAAGGAAAATTTCCTCAAGAAACCAAGGAACTTCTTAGAGTGGAAATGAAGAGCATCCTAAACCACACCAAGTTTCAGGACAAAAGCAATGCTGCTTCTCTTGGCTCATTACCTCATCCATATCCTGCACTTGTGTGTCTTGATCCAGCTGGGCTGGGGGCTCATCTGTTTTCTCTTGCTTGTCATCTTCCTCGTCTGACTCCACCTCCATCTCCACCTCCTCACTTTCTCCAAACTTCTCATAACGCTCCTGAATCAGGATTCGAGCTCCCAACTCTTCTGGAGTGGTGGGAGGAGGGAAATTCCCTACAAAGAAGAAAACAGAGCTGCTGTTTCTCTAGCCCATTTTGTTGCTTGATGCACACAGAAGTTATCAGGTTCTTGAATAAAAAGCAGTTTCACTACAAAGCAGTGGCAGTGGAATCACCTGGGAGCCAGGGTGTATAGGAGGGAACAGATGGACTCTACACATGACACGTGAAGGTACCTAGAGGTGGAAGCACCACTAGAAGGTGGGACAGCTTTTGCTGTCCTGGTGGAAGTGGACAAGTGGACACTACTGCAGTCCTTGACTCTGTGCAAGGAGAGCTCTACTGACTCCAGAAAAAACCCAGCCCTGCAACACTGTCCCTAGGCCCTCCATTTTATCTGTGAGGGATAGGCAGCTGTAAAACCCAACTTCTGTCCAGACAGGGCATCTCAGGCCACGGCCTCTACTGAAGAGGAGCAGTTCCACAGAGATCACAACCCTTAACACCAGTACCTTGCTCGCTGGGCTGGAAGTCAACTGTTTCCACGACCACAAAGTCATGCCAATCAATCTGGGCATAAGCAACACGCTCCTTTTCCTTCTCCTCCTCTTCCTTCTTTCTCTCTCGCTCCTGGAACTTTGCCCACTCCACTCTGTAATACACCTGCAAGGCAGAGGGAAAGCAAGCACCCCAAGTCAGACATGAAACACATCAGACCAAGGGCAGAAGCCGAGGGAAATGGCAGGAGACTCATTAGGGTCCTAGAGATGAGCCATCTTCATCTGAGAAGGTAAGTTACTCCTACTTGACCAGTAAATGCTGTTACAGTGGTTCAGCATTAACTTATTCAGTACTGGGGTCAGTACTGGGCCCAGGCCTGCTCAATTTATTCATCAGTGACCTGGACAAAGGGACAGTGTCCCCTCAGCAAGTTCACTGATGACACAAACCTGGAAATGGTGGTGACACACCCGAAAGGCTGTGCTGCCACCCAGTGTGACCTGGACAGGCTGGAGAGCTGGGCAGGGAGGAACTTAATGAAATTCAACAAGAGCAAGTGTAAGGTTCTGCATCTGGGCAGGAACACCACAGATCAGCACAGGGTGGGCTGACCTGCTGGAGAGCAGTTCTGGGGAAAAGGACCTGGGAGTCCTGGTGGACAACAGGCTGACCATGAGCCAGCAATGGGCCCTTGTGACCAAGAAGGCCAATGGCCTCCTGGGGTGTATTAGAAAGGATGTGGTTAGTAGGTCAAGGGAGGTTCTCCTCCCCCTCTATTCTGCCTTGGTGAGGCCACATCTGGAGTATTGTGCCCAGTTCTGGGCCCCTCAGTTCCAGAAGGACAGGGAACTGCTGGGAAGAGCCCAGGGCAGAGCCACAGAGATGCTGGAGGGAGGGGAACATCCCCCTGATGAGGAAAGGCTGAGGGAGCTGGGGCTGTTGGACTTGGAGGAGACTGAGGGGCAACCTCATCAGTGGTTACAAATATGTAAAGGGGGAGTGTCAGGAGGACAGAGCCAGGCTTTGTGCAGTGATGTCCAGTGACAGGACAAGGGGCAATGGATGCAAACTAGAGCATATGAGGTTCCATGTGAATATCAGGAAGAAGAGTGTGGCCAGCAGGTCAGGGAGGTTCTCCTGCCCCTCTGCTCTGCCCTGGTAAGGACACATTTGGAGAACTGTTCTGAGCTCCCCAGTTTATGAAGGACAAGGAACTACTGGAAAGGGGACAGCAAAGGGCTATGAAAATGATGAGGGACTAGAACATGCCTCTTATGAGGAAAGGTTGAGGGACTTTTTCACCATGGGGACAATCAATCATTGGAATAGTCTCCCAAGGGAAGTGGTGGATTCCCCCACATTGGACAGTTTAAAGTCTGAGCTTAACAGGATGCTGAGCCACCTCATACAAACTAGAGTCATACCTAGAAAGGTTGGACCAGGTGATTCTTGAGGTCCCTTCCAACCTGGCATTCTAGGATTCTATGACTTGGGGCTTTTTAGTCTGGAGAAGACTGAGGGGGGATCTTATCAATACTTAAAGGCTGGGTGTCAGGAGGAGGGGACAGTCTTTTTCCAGTGGTGCCCAGTGACAGGACAAGAGAGAAGGGGCACAAATGTGAATATAGGAAGTTCCACCTAAATATGAGAAAGAACTTCCTGACTGCAAGGGTGGCAAAGCACTGGGACAGGCTGCTCAGAGCAGTTGTGGAGTTTCCATCACTGGAGACACTCCAAACCCACCTGGATGCCATCCTGTGGCACCTGCTCTGGGTGACCCTGCTCTGGTAGGGGAATTGGACTAGATGGTCTCCAGAGGTCTCTTCCAACCCCCACCACTCTGTGATTCTGTGATGCTGCCACAGGTAACCTGTCCTCAGTACGAACACCAGCCAGCAGCTTCTGGGCAGCCTCATCACCCTGTGCCCAACTCCCAGTTTGAGCAGGAGTTGTTTGATTCTCTGTATATTTGCATTTGTTGCCAATAAGTCACAAACATGCAAAGAGAAAAAACTCAACACACAACCAAAACACATCAGCAGTTGTGCAGTTTGCTCAGGGATTACCTGGTCTAGGACTTCCTTGGGATTTTCAGCCTCTTTCTTGAGTTTGAGAAGTAAGCCTTTTGGTGGGATCAGGATCTGAAAGGTAAGTTGCACGACAGTTGGTGACAATTATTTTTGAAAAGTCTCCTTAAAAGCAACTAACTACTCTCTTTCCACACTGGTAAAGATACCAGCAGACCCTTGGGGCTCTGTTCCATTTACTCTGTTCCAACCTTCTTATCACTTATTGCTCATACTTGATTTAAAAATAGTCACTCTTGGCCTTCCAACTACCCTCTGTAGGTACAAACCCACAGCTTTTACCTATCCCACAGCAGTGTCTGACA
>NW_009953108.1:2401-8570 GCF_000747805.2 Chaetura pelagica | reverse complement strand
GGCCACATCTGGAGTATTGTGCCCAGTTCTGGGCCCCTCAGTTCCAGAAGGACAGGGAACTGCTGGGAAGAGCCCAGGGCAGAGCCACAGAGATGCTGGAGGGAGGGGAACATCTCCCTGCTGAGGCTTGGAGGAGACTGAGGGGCAACCTCATCAGTGGTTACAAATATGTAAAGGGGGAGTGTCAGGAGGACAGAGCCAGGCTTTGTGCAGTGATGTCCAGTGACAGGACAAGGGGCAATGGATGCAAACTAGAGCATATGAGGTTCCATGTGAATATCAGGAAGAAGAGTGTGGCCAGCAGGTCAGGGAGGTTCTCCTGCCCCTCTGCTCTGCCCTGGTAAGGACACATTTGGAGAACTGTTCTGAGCTCCCCAGTTTATGAAGGACAAGGAACTACTGGAAAGGGGACAGCAAAGGGCTATGAAAATGATGAGGGACTAGAACATGCCTCTTATGAGGAAAGGTTGAGGGACTTTTTCACCATGGGGACAATCAATCATTGGAATAGTCTCCCAAGGGAAGTGGTGGATTCCCCCACATTGGACAGTTTAAAGTCTGAGCTTAACAGGATGCTGAGCCACCTCATACAAACTAGAGTCATACCTAGAAAGGTTGGACCAGGTGATTCTTGAGGTCCCTTCCAACCTGGCATTCTAGGATTCTATGACTTGGGGCTTTTTAGTCTGGAGAAGACTGAGGGGGGATCTTATCAATACTTAAAGGCTGGGTGTCAGGAGGAGGGGACAGTCTTTTTCCAGTGGTGCCCAGTGACAGGACAAGAGGGAAGGGGCACAAATGTGAATATAGGAAGTTCCACCTAAATATGAGAAAGAACTTCCTGACTGCAAGGGTGGCAAAGCACTGGGACAGGCTGCTCAGAGCAGTTGTGGAGTTTCCATCACTGGAGACACTCCAAACCCACCTGGATGCCATCCTGTGGCACCTGCTCTGGGTGACCCTGCTCTGGTAGGGGAATTGGACTAGATGGTCTCCAGAGGTCTCTTCCAACCCCCACCACTCTGTGATTCTGTGATGCTGCCACAGGTAACCTGTCCTCAGTACGAACACCAGCCAGCAGCTTCTGGGCAGGCTCATCACCCTGTGCCCAACTCCCAGTTTGAGCAGGAGTTGTTTGATTCTCTGTATATTTGCATTTGTTGCCAATAAGTCACAAACATGCAAAGAGAAAAAACTCAACACACAACCAAAACACATCAGCAGTTGTGCAGTTTGCTCAGGGATTACCTGGTCTAGGACTTCCTTGGGATTTTCAGCCTCTTTCTTGAGTTTGAGAAGTAAGCCTTTTGGTGGGATCAGGATCTGAAAGGTAAGTTGCACGACAGTTGGTGACAATTATTTTTGAAAAGTCTCCTTAAAAGCAACTAACTACTCTCTTTCCACACTGGTAAAGATACCAGCAGACCCTTGGGGCTCTGTTCCATTTACTCTGTTCCAACCTTCTTATCACTTATTGCTCATACTTGATTTAAAAATAGTCACTCTTGGCCTTCCAACTACCCTCTGTAGGTACAAACCCACAGCTTTTACCTATCCCACAGCAGTGTCTGACACAGTTAAGTACCAGCCCACTGTGTTCATCACTGCACAGATCACTCTACTTAAGGGCAAGATGCAAAGGATGGACTCCTGGACCTTCACCTATCTCCACTCTGGGTGTTTGTGGGGCCTGCTCTTCAAAAATCAACACTGCTGCTGCAGGAATCAGCCTGGCAGGGAAACTGCCCCAGGTACCTTTGTGTACTGCTCAACCAGCTTAGTGAAGTAGTTGAAGAGGCTGTGCTGGGGGCGAAGGAAGTCAAACTGGTAGTTCCTCTGCTCCTTCTGCATCAACTGAGTCAGGAACTGCCGCCCATTGCGAGCCACGAACTGCGCCGTGAGCTTCACCACGTCCAGGTCAAAGGCTGAGATGGAGGGAGGATCCGCGATGAACTCGAACTCTGGAGGTGGCTCCTTTGGAACAACTGTCTCCTGGATCACCTGGGCCTGCACCTGCAGAGCAGAATGGAGAGGGCTCAGCAACTGGAGAAAGAACTTGGTACCAAACGCTTGGGAGAGCCCGTTTCTCCTTCAGCTGATGGGAAAGCAACACCTAGATATCTAGATATCACAGCAGCTGCAAGGAGAAGAATCATTCCCACGGGATAGCTCTGAACACCTGTATTTAGGCCTGTGTAAAACTAAGGCTGGTCCAACAGCTGCCTAGGAACTATCAGGACTCCAGTGCCACCCTCCAGGATGGCCAGCACCTCATGGAGCAACTGCTGCCCACACACACATGCAGAAGACCTGGGCTCCTCGGTGCCCTTTCTCCACCTGCTCTGCACAAGGCCCAGCTACCCCAGAGCAGCAACACTTGGAACTCCACGTTTTAAGTGGAAGTCGATTCTTCCAGCAGAAAAAAAGAAATGTTCCCACAGAACAGGGGATGCACCAAGCCCAGACTGGACCCCAAGGGATTCTGAAGGGCTTGCCTATGGGAGGAGTCCTGAGCTCACACAGCCTGAGCCACCCCTACTGTAAGAACCACAAAATACAAAACTAAATAGAATCAAAATGGATCAAGTAAAACCAGGGAGTAACTGAGCTTCACACCTAACTCTGAGCAACTGGCAACTGGGGGATGAAACTCTGCATCAAAACCAAGTTCCAGACACAGAACTCCAAGCCTCTCAGTGCTGTCATCTTTGCAGCTGTGTAACTAACTCCTCCATCTGCCTGGTCTCTCAGATCTTCTGCGTGACCTCAGGCTGTGACACAACCAGTCAGAAGCCAATTTCTTGAACAAAGCAAGAAGGGACACTTACCTTCTGGGGAAGCTGCTGCTGAGCACTTTGCTGCTGCTGCATGACCTTGGGAACAGCAGCCGAGGGCTCCTGGGCTTTGCCCTCTTTGAACTCGCTGACCTTGTGCCGGTAGTAGGCATGGTAAGGGTCATTGGGGTTCAAGAAATTGAACTTGGGGTTATTTATTTCATTCTGACGAATTCGAGCTTCAAATTCTGGACCATTTCTGGGACAGAAAAAGAGAAAAATTGTAGATGAATGGCATCAACTCAAGTGAGATGTCTGTTTCTTTCATAGCCAGTTATCGATGTATCAGACCTCAAGAAGACAATTTTCTCTCCTGCATGGAAGGAGTTCACCCCTAAGTAACTCACACCCAGCACAGCAGCAGTTGTGCACACACAAGTTATAAGGCATTTGGCTTAATTCAGTCTATAATGCTTCACAGCAAGTACCTAAGACAGCCAACAACTCACAAGCATTCCACAATCTCACTGAGCTACATACAAACAAAAGCTCATTTACTGGACTAGAAAATTTATTGGATCAAGTTTACAAGTAACTCACTAGATTCATTCTACTTGCTCTGTTACCAAGCTTGTAAGACTAATTTCATTTCCAGAAAGCTGATCTAAGGAAAGGAGCAGGTGATGAGCAGCCTGTGCAGAAAGCAGCTGCCCTGGAGAACTGTGTTTCAGACAGCCCTCAGCTTTAATCCAGATGATGTCCTCTTCTCCCACCCCAAGCAGAAGACATGAGTACAGCGCAGTCTGAGACCCCACAGCTGCTGCTCCCCATTTCTCTGTGGTTCTCTGGTTCCCCCAGGTCTGGGTTAGACATGAAGACTCTTCCAAACAAGGAGGGCTTTACAGCTCTGAAGGGCAAAGGAAGGCAGCAGACACTCCCTGGCAGCCCTGGGGATCAGTACACAATGAGGGTCTCTGGCTAGACCAGACCTGCCCTGAGGAATTGTCTTACACTCCCAGTGACCCCAGCAGCAAGGTGGAAACGCTTTCAGCCTGGCTGGTGCCAGGAAGGGTAAGAATTCCATCAGCTGAGGAGGGGATTTACCTCCTGTGCTGCTGGTACTCTGCAGGAAGACCCAGATCCAGCCCCTTGAAACCTCACATAGAGAGCAGAGAGCCAGAAATACCCCAGCACTGGCCAACACAGCACAGGAAGATGGTCCAGCTGGCAGTAACAGCTGGCACTTGCGGAACGATGACATTAGGCAAATACAGGAGGCCCAAATGAATGAGACTTATTCAACTTTCAGACTCTTCACCTAAACTGGAAACCTACACTCATGCTGATCATTCTGCTACCATCAACAGGGGAAAACCACCCAGACATGATGGGCAGTTCATGTGTCCTGAGGGAGGATCAGACTCCCTAGAGCTGAGCACTCGTCTCCCCAGGAGCTGGAGAATGAACTGCAACTGGCCCCTGGTCATTGCAGCACAGGCTGGAGATTTTGCCAAGAACTTAATTTACCTCGTCATCATTCTAGCAAAGACTGTTCTGCACCTCCTGGGTGGAATATTGGTGGTTCTTTTCCAGTCTCACTGGTACAGACAGTCCTTAAAATTCTGCACAATGAGCCATGGGACTATGACCTGCTTCAGGCTCTGGAGATGGGCAGATATCAGCACTGGAGACAAGGATGAACCCCCAGGAAACATGAGGTGACACCAGTGTCATTTACCTGGCTACGAAGCTGGCAGTCTTGTCAACAATATTCCTGACTTCTGGAGGAGGGTAAATAATTCCTACCACAGGCTTAGCTGGTGCTGCTTCCTCTTTTGACTCCTCTTCCGGCTGGAATAAAAACAGATAAATAAAATATTTACAGTCCTGTCTTGCTGCCTCACAACTACAGCAACTGCTCAAAGGGTGGAGAAGTGGCAGCACAGGAGCCCCTCTTCCTGTGGTGTCTGCAATCAGCCAGGAGACTGAATTCCAACTGCCTCACCCAGAGCTGAGAACAAGAGAAGGAATTGGATATAACGCACCAGTGACAGGGGGTCAGGCTGCAAACACAGACTGGGCTTATTTGCAGGTAGCTAAGGTGGAAAATTCATGTCCCTCCTCTCCCAACTTCCTCATCTACATCAGGAGTAAAAATCCCAACACACCTCAGCAGACTGCCCTGCAATCCCCTGCTTCACCAGGGCCCAGTGGGAATGAAGTATCCTCGGGGGCACACGGGGCCCTCTGCCCTCCTCCTCAGCCCCCAAACCATCGGATTTGTCCTGACACAAAGATCTGTCTCAACAATCTGAATCCCCAACAAATTCCTCGGCTCCCCAGGGTGGGAGACAATGTTTGCCTGCTCCTCCAGGGCAGCCCGGCAGGGGCAGGCACAGCAAGAACACGAGGAAGGGCTCTCGTGGGAACCAAAACGCCCTCCAGGCACTTCTCCCATCTCAGCCCTGACCCCAGTGGGTTGATCAGCAGCGTGAGGGAAACTGTGACACCCCAGCCAGGAGCATCTGGCACTGCCCAGCAGGTCTGGGAGTTGAGAACGTTCCTGGAGACCCGCAGGCCTACAAGGAGCTCAAGTCTGCCCCATGAACTCCAATTCTATTAGAAATCACACTCAATCCTGCCGTGACTGCAGCAGAAGCTGCTTGGCAGAGCAAAGCTCCGTGGGGCATTGTTCTCCCAGCAAGACCCGGAGCTGCTCTGTGCAGGATGCTGAGGATGTCCCTCCTCTTTCCTCACCGAGCAACTTTCACAAGAAAAGCTGTTATAGAAGAGAACAGCTCTAGGGGAAAGGTTTATAGTCGTGACAGGGCGACTCAGGGAAACGTTAACATTCCAGTGAACCTGTGACACCCCAGCCAGGAGCATCTGGCACTGCCCAGCAGGTCTGGGAGTTGAGAACGTTCCTGGAGACCCGCAGGCCTACAAGGAGCTCAAGTCTGCCCCATGAACTCCAATTCTATTAGAAATCACACTCAATCCTGCCGTGACTGCAGCAGAAGCTGCTTGGCAGAGCAAAGCTCCGTGGGGCATTGTTCCCCCAGCAAGACCAGGAGCTGCTCTGTGCAGGATGCTGAGGATGTCCCTCCTCTTTCCTCACCGAGCAACTTTCACAAGAAAAGCTGTTATAGAAGAGAACAGCTCTAGGGGAAAGGTTTATAGTCGTGACAGGGCGACTCAGGGAAACGTTAACATTCCAGTGAACCCACTAGCCCCGCAAAACCCACAGGGACCCGCTCACTTCGCTCCCGTTGGGCTCGGCCTGCTCAGCCCCCCTGGCTGCGGGGCCATCTCAGGCAGCCCCCCCCACCCCAGGGCTCTGCCCTCCTTGCTGACCCCTCCTCAGGGACACTCACCCCTCCAGAGCTCCTCTTCCC
>NW_009953108.1:0-1510 GCF_000747805.2 Chaetura pelagica | reverse complement strand
GGGGGGGCACAGGCCGCGGGACCAGCAGCGCGGCCCGGGGGGCCCCGGGAGGGCCGGGGGACCGAGGTTCCCCTTCATTTCATCACCGTGTTGTCGTTTCTCAGCTTTCCTCGACTCTGCCTCGCTGTGCATTTTTCTTGTCACGAGGAAAAAAAAATTGTTGCAGAAATGCAGTTTTACAAGTGGTGCTGCTTGCATGGAGTTGTGAAACCAGTAAAAAGTGGGGTTTTTTAACACTGTGAATGTTTTTTAACACATTTTGGAGGCACTTAGAGAAAATCCCACCGTTTTAAAAGTGATGCAACACAAATGCAATTGTACAAGGTATCACATAAACAATGTAACAAAATATAGCACAGTGAAAATTAACATCATAAAAACGTAATAACAAAGTGTAGATAATAAGAATATAGCGTGTAAAATACATGAACATATAAATCTAATATAAATATAACTGAAAATACAGACATATATGGTGTTTCTAACGCTGTTTTAAGGCACTTACAAAGCAAGTTTTAGAAGTGATGCCACAAAAACGACCACGTTATGCAACACAGCACAGTGTAAGTTCCTTGGCTTTGTTTTTCTGTTTCCTTGTGTTCCCAGGTGCGTGCCCAGGTGTGTTCCCAGGTGTGTGCCCAGGTGTGTGCCCACGTGTGTGCCCACAGACAGGGCTGCCTGCCTGTGCCGGGCCACACGTGTCCCCAAACACTCGGGGCTGTGTCCCCAAAGGCACGTGTCCCTCTGGTGCCCCCGTGTCCCTGGGGAAGCGGGGCTGTGGGAGGACACATCCCCCATCCCTGTCCTGCTGCTGCTGGTCCCTTTTGGGCTCCTGCTGTGCAGTCCCTGCCCCGCTGCCCGGCCCTGTTCCAAGCCTTCCCCAGTCCCCGTTCCCGTCCTGCTCCCTGTCCCACTTCCCTTCCCTGCCTCACTGCCAGCCCGTCTTGCTCCCAGTCCCTCTCCACCTTCCTCTCCCTGTTCCCGTCCTGCTCCCGGTGCCTGTCTCCATCCCTGTCCCAGTCCTGCTCCCTGTGCCCACCTTGCCCCTTGTTCCCTTCCTCGTCCTGGTGCCTCCCCCGATCCCTGCCCCTATCCCTGTCCTTCTCCCTGTCCCTGCCCCTATTCCTGTTCTTGTCCCTGTCCCCATCCCATCCCTTTCCCATCCCACCCCTCCCGTTCCCGCTGTCCCGCCCGCGCCGCGCGGGCTCCCCCGGGCCGGCAGGGGGCGGTGCTGTTTGTCCCTGCCCTTCCCCCTGTTCCTGTCCCTGTCCCTGTCCCTATCCCTGCCCCTCTCCCTATTCCTGTCCTTGTTCCTATCCCTGTCCCTGCCCCTGTCCCTATTCCTGTCCTTGTACCTGCCCCTGTCCCTGCCCCTTCCCCGATCCCGATCCCTGCCCCTGCCCCTATCCCTGACCCTGTCCCTGTCCCTATTCCTGTCCCGATCCCTGTTCTTGTCCCTCTTCCTGTCCTTGTCCCTGTCCCCATCCTGGTCCCCATCCCCTTCCCATCC
>NW_009953107.1:25313-27096 GCF_000747805.2 Chaetura pelagica | reverse complement strand
TGACAGTGATACAGATGTGGAGCTGGAGCCCACAGATCCAGATGTTGAATGTGCCCCCAATGGGTGCCAGGACCTGGTGGGGAGTGATACAGATGTGGACATGGAGCTTGTGACTCCAGATGTTGGCAGGTGCCCAGTGCTGGTGGAGGACAGTGATCCAGATGTGGAGGGGGAGCCCCCGGGCTGGGCTGGGGGGGGAGGGGCTGCAGGGCAACATCTGCTGGTGGAGGACAGTGATACAGATGTGGAGGAGGGGAAAGTGGATGCAGATGTTGGGTGGGCAGGGCCCCCCGGGACTGCCCCCCAGGGCCCTGATCCAGCTGTGGGGGGAGGGCCCAGACAGCCAGATGTGGCAGGACTCTGGGGCCTGCTGGTGGAGAGCGACACAGATGTGGAGGAGGAGGGGACCCCCCATCCAGATGTTGGGACCCCAGGGCCTCCTGGAGCCCCCCAGGATCCAGCTGTGGTGCTGGAGACCCCCACTCCAGCTGCTGGAGGGTCCCAACCCACCCCGTGGGCCCTGGTGGTGGAGAGTGATACAGATGTGGAAGAGGAGGAGGAGGGGGGGCTGGATCCAGCTGTTGGTCACCCTAGAGCTCGATGGGGGGTGAAGATGAAGCTGAATCCAGATGTTGAGGGGCCCCCAGGGGACCTGGATCTGGGCAGCGACACCGACGTGGATGATCAAGCCCCTGGTGCTCCCAGGAGCTTCAAAACACCCCGAAACAGCCCCCAAAATCCAGCTGTGGTGCTGGAGACCCCAAAGCCAGATGTTGGGGCCCTGGGGTGCCCCTCGGAGGCCTCCAGGGAGACAGATGTGGAAGATCCCCAGGCCCTTCCTGCACCTCCCGACCCTCCTGGGAGGCTCCCCGGTGAGTGGGCTGCTCCAGATGTTGAGGCCCAGCCAGATGTGGCCCCGCCTGTCTCCCATCCAGATGTTGGGGCGGCCCGAAAGGCACCTGCCGTGATGGCCACCAATCCAGATGTTTCCCCTCTGGACCTCGAGGAGGAAGAGGAAGTGGCTCCAACTCCAGATGTTTGGGGCCCGCGGCGGCGACGGATCCGCCTCCAGGCTCGGGCCAGTCCAGATGTTTGTGCCCCCAGGGACCATCCAGATGTGGAGGAGCTGCCCCCCAAGCGCCGGAAACTGTCAGCGAGGGCGGGAATGACCCCCAGGCCTCCAGATGTTGGGCCCCTCCCTCCAGATGTGGCCTCAGATGCCACCATTGAGGTCCCAGTTCCAGATGGGAAGGTCACAGGCCCTGCCCTCGAGGTCCCCGATCCAGATGTGGGGTCCCAACCTCCAGATGTGGTCTTAGATCCCAGTCTGGGATCCTGGAATCCAGATGTGAAGGTCCCAGGTTCTGGGGTCAAGGCCCCAGCTCCAGATGTTGGGCCCCCAGCTCCAGATGTGGCCTTAGCCCACAGTGTTGGAGTCTCAGATCCAGATGTGAACGTCCCAGGCCCCAGAGCCCCGGATCCAGATGTTGGCTCCTCCCAGCCAGATGTTTGCTGCCTGAATCCAGACCTGAGGACCGAGGATCCCGGGGCCCCCCCTCCAGATGTGAAGGCCCTGCCTCCAGATGTGGGCCCCTCACCCTCCGTCTCGGGGGGCAGGGATCCAGCTGTGCCCCCAGATGTTCCTCCCCCCGCACATCTGTCCCCCCCTTTGGGCCTCGACAGGGACGCAGGGACAGAGACCAGCACTGAGGGTAAGTTGAGGGGGGGGGACCCCCCAAAACCCCCCCAGAACCCCCCAAACTGCCCCAGGACCCCCCCAACC
>NW_009953107.1:22731-23145 GCF_000747805.2 Chaetura pelagica | reverse complement strand
GGGGCCTCACGCTTTGGCTCCGCCCTCTCCAGGAGGAAGAGGAGGAACCAGAGGTCAAGGGACCCAAGCTCCGCCCCCGGGTGGGGTCAGGCCACGCCCACCCCAAGGTACCGGGTGGCCCCAGGGGTGGCCCTGGGGTGTCCCCAACATGTCCCCTTGTCCCCAGGTCATTGTCATGGGGGTGGTGGCACCCAAGGAGTGTCCCCAACGTGTCCCCATCTTCTCAAGCCCCTGCCACGGGGGTGGTGGCCTCCTCAGGGATGTCCCCAACTTGTCCCTGGGTTGTCCCCATCTCCCCAGATCATTGTCACGGGGGTGGTGGCACCCAAGGAGTGTCCCCAACGTGTCCCCATCGTGTCCCCATCTTCTCAAGCCCCTGCCACGGGGGGGGTGGCCTCCTCACGGATGTCCCCA
>NW_009953107.1:21929-22436 GCF_000747805.2 Chaetura pelagica | reverse complement strand
TCCCTGGCTTGTTTCCATCTCCCCAGATCATTGTCACGGGGGTGGTGGCACCCAAAGAGTGTCCCCAACTTGTCCCCACTGTGTCCCCATCTTCTCAAGCCCCTGTCACGGGGGTGGTGGCCTCCTCAGGGATGTCCCCAACGTGTCCCCATTGTGTCCCTATCTTCTCCAGCCCCTTTCATGGGGGTGGTGGCCTCCTCAGGGATGTCCCCAACGTGTCCCCATCGTGTCCCTATCTTCTCCAGCCCCTTTCATGGGGGTGGTGGCCTCCTCAGGGATGTCCCCAGCGTGTCCCCATCGTGTCCCCATCTTCTCAAGCCCCTTTCATGGGGGTGGTGGCCTCCTCAGGGATGTCCCCAACGTGTCCCCATCGTGTCCCTATCTTCTCCAGCCCCTTTCATGGGGGTGGTGGCCTCCTCAGGGATGTCCCCAGCGTGTCCCCATCGTGTCCCCATCTTCTCAAGCCCCTTTCATGGGGGTGGTGGCCTCCTCAGGGATGTCCCCAAC
>NW_009953107.1:2730-3636 GCF_000747805.2 Chaetura pelagica | reverse complement strand
GTGTCCCCATCTTCTCAAGCCCCTTTCATGGGGGTGGTGGCCTCCTCAGGGATGTCCCCAACGTGTCCCCATTGTGTCCCTATCTTCTCCAGCCCCTTTCATGGGGGTGGTGGCCTCCTTAGGGATGTCCCCAGCGTGTCTCCATCGTGTCCCCATCTTCTCAAGCCCCTTTCATGGGGGTGGTGGCCTCCTCAGGGATGTCCCCAACGTGTCCCCATCGTGTCCCTATCTTCTCCAGCCCCTTTCATGGGGGTGGTGGCCTCCTCAGGGATGTCCCCAGCGTGTCCCCATCGTGTCCCCATCTTCTCAAGCCCCTTTCATGGGGGTGGTGGCCTCCTCAGGGATGTCCCCAACGTGTCCCCATTGTGTCCCTATCTTCTCCAGCCCCTTTCATGGGGGTGGTGGCCTCCTCAGGGATGTCCCCAACTTGTCCCTGGGTTGATTCCATCTCCCCCTGTCACGGGGGTGGTGGCCTCCTGGGTGACGTCCCCACCCTCTCCACCTCCCCAGGTGCTGTTCACAGGGGTGGTGGCCTCCCCGGCCATGGAGGTGGCCCTGAGGACCCTGGGGGGGTCGTTGGCCACCTCAGTCTTCGAGTGCACCCACCTGGTGACCGACCGGGTCCGACGCACCGTCAAGTTCCTCTGCGCCGTGGCCAGGGGGGTCCCCATTGTCACCCCCCAGTGGCTTCTCGAGGTCCCACCAGGGGTCCTGGGGACATGGGGGGGACCTGAGGATGTGGGGGGACCTTGGGGACATGGGGGTGGCCTTGGGGACATGGGGGGACATGGTGACATGGAGGGTGATCTTGGGGACTTGTTGGTCCTTGGGGACAAGAAGGGACCTTGGGGGGATATGGGGGGACCTTGGGGACATGGGGGATCTTGGGGACAAAGAGACGGACCT
>NW_009953107.1:0-2184 GCF_000747805.2 Chaetura pelagica | reverse complement strand
GGTGGTGGCAGGTGCCACCAGGTGTCCCCTCGTGTCCCCAGAGTGCCCGAGGTGGCCACGTCCTGCCCTGGGGTCCCTTCCTGCTCCAGGACCCCCCCCAGGAGCGTCACTTCGGGTTCAGGCTCCAGCAGAGCCTGCAGCGCGCGCGGGGCCACCCCCTGCTGCAGGTCCCCAACTGTCCCCAACTGTCCCCAGACCCTCCCCTCCTGTCCCCTGCCCTTCCTGACTGTCCCCAACCCTTCCCACTTGGCCCCAAGTGTCTCCCAACCTTCCTAAGTGTCCCCAACTGTCCCCAAACCCATCCAACCTGTCCCCAACCCTTCCCTGCTGTCCCCAAGTGTCCCCTGCCCTTCCTGAGTGTCCCCAGACCCTTCCTACTTGTCCCCAAGTGTCCCCAACCTTCCTCATTGTCCCCAACTGTCCCCAAATCCATCCCAACTCTCCCCAAACCCTTCCCTGCTGTCCCCAAGTGTCCCCAACCCTCCTAATTGTCCCCAGACCCTTCCCAACTGTTCCCAACCCCTTCCTAAGTGTCCCAAACTGTCCCCAACCTTCCTAATTGTCCCCAAGTGTCCCCAACTGTCCCCAGACTGTCCCCTGCCCTTCCTGACTCTCCCCAGACCCTTCCCACTTGTCCCCAAGTGTCCCCAACCTTCCTAATTGTCCCCAAACCCTTCCCAACTGTCCCCAACCTTCCTAATTGTCCCCAAGTGTCCCCAGACCCTCTCCTGCTGTCCCCTGCCCTTCCTAACTGTCCCCAACCCCTCCCTCCTGTCCCCAACTGTCCCCAACCCCTTCCCAAGTGTCCCCAACCTTCCTAATTGTCCCCAACTGTCCCCAAACCCATCCCTGCTGTCCCCAAATGTCCCCAACCTTCCCTCTTGTCCCCAACTCTCCCCAACCTTCCTAACTGTCCCCAACCCCTCCCTCCTGTCCCCAAGTGTCCCCAAACCCCTTCCCAAGTGTCCCCAACCTCCCCGTGATGTCCCCAGGGCTACGAGGTCCATGTCACCCCCAGCGTCCGCCCCGAGCCCCGGGAGATGAGGGACATTGTCACCTGCAGTGGTGGCACCTTCCTGCCCTCCCTGCCTGACACCTACAGGGTGAGGGGGGGCCCTGGGGACCCGGGGAGGGGACATTGGGGACCCAGGGACACCAGGGAGGGGACTTTGGGGACCCAGAGCCACCAGGGAGGGGACACTGGGGACCCAAGGGGATATTGGGGGACACTGGGACACCAGGGACACCAGGGAGGGGACATTGGGGACCCAGAGCCACCAGGGAGGGGATCTAAGGGGACATAGGGCACTCAGGGCGACAGGAGGGGACACTGGGGACCCAGGGACACCAGGGAGGGGACATTGGGGACCCAGAGCCACCAGGGAGGGGATCTAAGGGGACATTGGGGACCCAAGGGGACATGAGGGGACACTGGGGACCCAGGGACACCAGGGAGGGGACACTGGGGACCCAGAGCCACCAGGGAGGGGATCTAAGGGGACATTGGGGACCCAGGGGGACATGAGGGGACACTGGGGACCCAGGGACACCAGGGAGGGGACCCAAGGGGACATTGGGGACTTAAGGGGACACTGGGGACCCAGAGCCACCGGGGAGGGGACATTGGGGACCCAGAGCTACCAGGGAGGGGACCCAAGGGGACATGAGGGGAAACTGGGGACCCAGGGACACCAGGGAGGGGACACTGGGGACCCAAGGGCATATTGGGGGACACTGGGACACCAGGGACACCAGGGAGGGGACAGTGGGGACCCAAGGGGATATTGGGGGACACTGGAACACCAGGGAGGGGACACTGGGGACCCAGAGCCACCAGGGAGGGGACACTGGGGACCCAGAGCCACCAGGGAGGGGATCTAAGGGGACATTGGGGACCCAAGGGGACATTTAGGGTTTTCTAGGGGGTCTTTGGGTGCTCCATGGGACATTTAGGGTTCTCTGGTGGGTCAGACGATCCCATGGGGGTTACTGGTGCTACTGGGAGGGGGGTCCCAGGTGGGTCAGAGGTTACTGGTGATACTGGGAGGGGTCCCAGGTGGGTCAGGGGATCCCATTGGGGTTACTGGTCATACTGGTGATACTGGGAGTGGGGTGCCAGGTGGGTCAGAGGATCCCATGGGGGTTACTGGTGATACTGGTGCTACTGGGAGGGGGGTCCCAGGT
>NW_009953106.1:0-1084 GCF_000747805.2 Chaetura pelagica | reverse complement strand
ATGAGGTCATAGTTGGTGACGTAATAATGGGTAGCTTCATAATGGGTGATGGAATAATGGTTGATGTCATAATTCATGATATCGTTGTTGATGCCGTCATAATTCGTGACATGGTTGTTGATGATGTCATAATAGGTGACGTCATACTGGATAAGGTCATTGTTGGTGACGTCATAATGTGTGACGTCATAGTTTGTGATGTCAGAATCGGTTACATCACAGTGTATTATGTCAAAATTGATTAAATCGTAACGGGTGACGTCAAAGGTCTTTACATCATGATGTATGACGTCATAATGGGTGATGTCATAATGGGTGACATCATAGTTGGTGACGTCATAATGGGTGACATCATAGTCAATGACATCACAATGGATTAGGTCATAATTGGTTACGTCATAATGGTTGACATCATAGTTGATGATGCCAAAACGTGTAACGTCATAATGGATGACATGAAAATGAGGGTGATGTCATAGTTTGTGATGTCATAATGGGTGATGTCATAATGGATGACATCATAATGGGTGACGTCATAGTTGGTGATTTCATAACAAGTGATGTCATCATTGACGACGTCATAATGGGTGATGTCATAGTTCGTGACATCATAGTTGGTGATGTCATAGTTTGTGATGTCATAATGGGTGATGTCATAATGGATGACATCATAATGGGTGACGTCATAGTTGGTGATTTCATAACAAGTGATGTCATCATTGACGACGTCATAATGGGTGATGTCATAGTTCGTGACATCATAGTTGGTGATGTCATAGTTTGTGATGTCATAATGGGTGATGTCATAATGGATGACATCATAATGGGTGACGTCATAGTTGGTGATGTCAAAATGGATGACATCATAATGGGTGGCCTGATAGTTGGTCACATAACGGGTGACGTCATAGTTTTCATGTCATAATGGGTGACATCATAATGGAAGACGTCGTAGTTGGTGACGTCATAATGGGTCACATCACAGTTGATGACGTCAGAGTGGGTGACATCATAGTTAGTGACATCATAATGGGTGACATCATAATGCATGACAAAAATGAATAATATAATGGGTGAGGTCACA
>NW_009953105.1:857776-949340 GCF_000747805.2 Chaetura pelagica | reverse complement strand
GTTATCAATGGACAGTTTTGTCTCAGGGAATGAAAAATTATCCAATAATTTGTCAAAGGTTCGTGAACCTCGCTTTGAAGCCTTGGCAAACGGTGCATCCTTATCTTATCCTTACTAACCTACCACTATATGGATGATATCCTAGTGGCCAGAAAGGATCGAATTACTGAAGTCTTGGAGCAGGAGCTAATCGACTGTCTAAAGCGTCATGGTCTGGTTATAGCTTCAGAAAAGGTCCAGCTGCGCTCTTCCTGGAATTATTTGGGTATGACCTTCACAGACTCCCGAGTATGCCCACAGAAGATGCAGATAAGAGCCAACGTGGATACACTGAATTCAATACAAAAAATGGTTGGTGACATACAGTGGATCAGGACTTATTGTGGTATTACCAAGGAAGACATGGCGCCTCTGTTTGCATTGTTGCAAGGGTCTACGAATCCCGCAAAGCCAAGGCAACTTGGCCCCGAAGGAGAACAGGCGATCTGGTCGATTGAGAGCAAACTGGCAAGCAGTGCGGCATATCGGTATCAGGCAGATTTGCCCGTGACTCTTACAGTGTATAACAAACATCAGGAAGTTGCTGCTTTAATTGCTCAGATTGATAATCAAAAGAGGCTCTATATCTTGGAAATGGTGTTTCTGTCTCACCTCCGGAGCGCAATCACACCCCGATTTGAAGCTATTGGAGCGCTGTTATTGAAGTCCAGACGTCGCCTTCGAATGATTGCTGGAAGGAATCCTTCATTGATCATCTTACCACTTAAATCCCTAGAGTTGATTGAAGACTGGAGTGCTTTGGCAACCACGGGGATTTCTTTGGATAACAGTTACCGAGCCATCCCCTCTTTAATACAGCCCTAGTGTTGGAAGAGAGACCCTTATTGCGAAAAGATCCCATTGCTGATTCGACAACCGTATTTACTGACGCCAGTAGTTGTAGTGGGAAGTATGAATATGCTTGTTTCTGATTTGTGGGGATCGGGCCTGGAACGGCATACCAGCCAGGCCGCATGGGGGACCATGTTACTTAGGGAAGCAAACGGTATTTCACCCTAATATACCTGTGTTAATGCAATGGACAATTTCACAAGGAAGAAAGAAAGGAGAGTTGCATGAGTTAGACTGTAGTGAAGTGGGAAACCCAAACTTTTGGTCACGGTTGCGAAAAATATTTACCTCTTTAGTGATCCCTGCAGCAACTGTGGCCCAGGTCATGGCTACTTTAAAGTAGGTAGCCTGCTGGACTAAAGCTGAGCTTAATACCACCTTTAATATATTGGATCAGATATCTCAGGACGTCGCTAGTGTAACTCATGCGGTACTGCAGAGCAGGGCCACGATCAACGTCCTTTATTGGCCCATGGTCTTGGATGTCAGGAGTTTGAGGGAAAGTGCTGTATGAACATCTCGGATCACTCAGAGTCTATCCATAGAAAGATAGAACAGCTGAAGAATGGACTGCATAACTTGGGGGAAAATAGCTGGGGACTTGGTGCTTGGTTAAGGCCGCTTGGCTTAGGGTCATTGGGTAACTACGTCATGGCCTGGTTATAGCTTCAGAAAAGGTCCAGCGGCACTCTCCCTGGAATTATTTAGGTATGACCATCACAGACTCCCGAGTACGTCCACAGAAGATGCAAATAAGAGCCAACGTGAAAACAGTGAACTCAGTGCAAAAATTGGTTGGTGACATACAGTGGATCAGGACTTATTGTGGTATTACCAAGGAAGACATGGCGCCTCTGTTTGCGTTGTTGCAAGGGTCTACGAATCCCGCAAAGCCAAGGCAACTTGGCCCCGAAGGAGAACAGGCGATCTGGTCGATTGAGAGCAAACTGGCAAGCAGTGCGGCATATCGGTATCAGGCAGATTTGCCCGTGACTCTTACAGTGTATAACAAACATCAGGAAGTTGCTGCTTTAATTGCTCAGATTGATAATCAAAAGAGGCTCTATATCTTGGAAATGGTGTTTCTGTCTCACCTCCGGAGCGCAATCACACCCCGATTTGAAGCTATTGGAGCGCTGTTATTGAAGTCCAGACGTCGCCTTCGAATGATTGCTGGAAGGAATCCTTCATTGATCATCTTACCACTTAAATCCCTAGAGTTGATTGAAGACTGGAGTGCTTTGGCAACCACGGGGATTTCTTTGAATAACAGTTACCGAGCCATCCCCTCTTTAATACAGCCCTAGTGTTGGAAGAGAGACCCTTATTGCGAAAAGATCCCATTGCTGATTCGACAACCGTATTTACTGACGCCAGTAGTTGTAGTGGGAAGTATGAATATGCTTGTTTCTGATTTGTGGGGATCGGGCCTGGAACGGCATACCAGCCAGGCCGCATGGGGGACCATGTTACTTAGGGAAGCAAACGGTATTTCACCCTAATATACCTGTGTTAATGCAATGGACAATTTCACAAGGAAGAAAGAAAGGAGAGTTGCATGAGTTAGACTGTAGTGAAGTGGGAAACCCAAACTTTTGGTCACGGTTGCGAAAAATATTTACCTCTTTAGTGATCCCTGCAGCAACTGTGGCCCAGGTCATGGCTACTTTAAAGTAGGTAGCCTGCTGGACTAAAGCTGAGCTTAATACCACCTTTAATATATTGGATCAGATATCTCAGGACGTCGCTAGTGTAACTCATGCGGTACTGCAGAGCAGGGCCACGATCAACGTCCTTTATTGGCCCATGGTCTTGGATGTCAGGAGTTTGAGGGAAAGTGCTGTATGAACATCTCGGATCACTCAGAGTCTATCCATAGAAAGATAGAACAGCTGAAGAATGGACTGCATAACTTGGGGGAAAATAGCTGGGGACTTGGTGCTTGATTAAGGCCGCTTGGCTTAGGGTCATTGGGTAACTAGCGTTTTGCATCAGATTTTATCAATAGGTGTTACTTATTACTTATATACTTACTTATTACACTTAATTAAATTATTAAATTAATTAAAACACCCATTAATGATATAAGAAAATACCATTATATACAAATATGTTCACATATGGGCAAAAGCCTCTCACCTCCCCCCGGCAACTCCCACAGCACTACTCTAAGCTGGGAACAGTTCTGAGGAATTCCGGAGCTGCTGCTGGAGAAAGCGGAGAGTGATGAGGGTCAGGAGAGCTCGGGCCTAAGGGTCGACATTGATGGCTGGATGGAGTCCTCCCCAGATGCCGACCATAGATGGAAGAGAAGGGAAGAAGAAGAAGGAAAGAAGTTGTCTTCTGTGGTCTCTGACCTTCCTCCGATCTTACGTAGATATATGGAATGGAATATCTCTGGCCAGTTTTGCTGTCTAAGTCAGCCTCCTACAGAGAGGGGTCGCAGATCTCCCAGTAGTGTCTGAGCCGGCAAAGTGACGGTGAAACCTTGAAGCCTCAGTAGTTACAAAAACATTCCGGTGTCTTATCAGCCTAGCAGAACACACAGTTGCTTGTTAAAAGAAAGTTCACTGAAGGAAAAAAAAAAAATCAATAAAAGTAAAATTTTCTTCATCCTGGCTTAAACCAGGACAGATACTAAATCCTAGACTCTAGACCCTAAACCCATAATCCTATGTACTAAACCCTAGACTCTAGACCCTTGACCATAGATACTTAACCCTAGACCCCTGACCCTAGATACTTAATCCTAGAATCTAGACTCTTGAACCTAGAGCCTTGACACGAATAACTAGAACCTAGACCCTTGGGCCTAGACCCTAAACTCTTGACCCTATATACTAAACCGTAGTCTCTCGACCATTAACTCTAGATATTTAACCCTAGACGCTTCATTCTAGATATTGAACAGTAGACCCTTGACTCTTGATCATAGATATTAAACCCTAGACACTAGAGACTAATGGGGATACTAAGCCCTAGACCCTACACCCTTGACCCTCGATACTGAACCGAGGACAATAGATCACTGAACCTGGATACAAAACACTAGACCTTTGATATAAAACCCTAGATCGCAGACCCTTGACCTTAGATTCTAAACACTAGAACCTAAACCATTGACCCTCAATACTAAACCCTATACTCCAGACCCTTGAGACTAGATACAGAACTCTAGATCCTAGACAGAGACCGTCAAACCTAGATACTAAACTGTAGACTCTAAACTCCTGACTGTAGGTAATCATCCCTTTACCATAGATACTAAACCCTAATCCCTATACCATTGACCCTACATTCATAACCCTAGACCCTATAGGCTTTACACTAGATAGTGAATCCTAGGCCATAGACACTTGATCATTAATATTAAGCCCAAGATCCTAGATAGCAAACACTAGGCCCTATAACCTTGACGTTAGATACTAAAACCTAGATACTAAATCATAGACCTAAACCCTAGACCGTAGATACTAAACCCTAGAGCCTCGATAATAACCGTTGATCTTACACACTTCATCAGCGATACTAACCCTGAGACACTGGATTCTAAACCTTAGACCCCAGACACTTGACTGGAGATACTAAACCTTAGACCCTTGAATCAGAAACTAAACCCTGCACCCTAGACCCTTGAGCCTAAATCCTAGACCCAAGATCTTTGACCCTATGTACTAAATCCTAAAACCCTACACGCTTAATCATAGATACTAAACGATAGACCCTCGACTTTTCACAAAAAATACTAAACCCCTGGATACTAAACCCCAGACCCCTTGACCTTAGACCCTAAACCCTTGACCATAGATTCTGAACCGTAGACACTAGACACTTGACCCTAGGTATTAATCCCTAGTCCTTAGATACTAAACCCTAGTCCTTAAATACGAAACCCTAGACCCTTGACCTTGATACTAAACCCTAGAACCTTGACCTTGATCTAAAACCCTGGACCCTTGACCACACATAGAAACCCTAGACCCAAGGTCTTTGGCCCTATGTACTAATCCCTAGACCCTAATCCCTAGATCATAGATACGAAATAATAAGCCTTAGACCCTTGACCTTAGATATTAAATCCTAGACCCCTGGGTCTAGTATATTTGGTCTAGGCTTCACAATGTAGGGCCAAGGGTTTAGTATTATGGTCAAGGACATAGGGTCAAAGATTGACAATGTAGGTCCAAGGGTTTAGTATCTAAGCTCAAGGATGTAGTGTCTAGGACAGAAAATGTTGGGCAAAGGGTTTAAATTCTAAGGCCAAGGATATATGGCATAGGATTGACAATATATGTACAATTTTTAATATCTATGGTCAATCAAATAGGGTCTAGGATTGCGAATGTACAGGAAAGGATTTAATAACTATGGTCAAGGATATAGGGTGAATGAGAATATACGGCGAAGAGTTTAGTACCTAAAATCCAGAATAAAGGCTGTAGGACTG
This sequence comes from Chaetura pelagica, assembly GCF_000747805.2. NCBI lineage: Eukaryota > Metazoa > Chordata > Aves > Apodiformes > Apodidae > Chaetura > Chaetura pelagica. The sequence continues at coordinate 944,002 of NW_009953105.1, read as the reverse complement.
AGAATGCAGGGACAAGAGTTTAGTAACTAGTGAAGGATATTGGGTCCAGGGTTGAAAATGTAGGGCCAAGGATTTAGTATTTATGATCAAGGATACTGGGTCAAGGATAGAAAATGTACGGACAAGATTTTAGTACCTGGAATAAAGGATATAGGGTCTAGGAATGATAATGTAGGGCCAAGGGTTTAGTATCTAAGGCCACTAAGGTCGAGGATTGTAAATGTACGTATAATTTTTAGTAGCTATGGTCGAGGATATAGGGTATAGGATTGAGAAAGTAGGGCCAAGGGTTTAGTATCTGTGGTCAAGGATACGGGTCTAGGATTGATATGCAGGGTCAAGTGTTTAGTATGTATGGCCAAGGATAAAAGATCTAGTGTTGAGAATGTAGGGTAAAGGTTTTAGTATATATGGCCAAGGATATTGGGTCTAGGATAGAGAATGTACGGGCAAGGTTTTAGTATCAATGGTCAGGGATATTTGGTCTAGGACTGAAAATGTATGTACAAGAGTTTAGCATCTATGGTCAAAGATAGAGTGTTTAGGACTGACAACGTTGTGCCATGGTTTTTGTATTCATAGCCAAGGATATTTGGGCTTGGATTGAAAATGTATGGGCAAGTTTTTAGTATCTACGGTCAAGGATAGAGGGCCTAGGATTGAGAGAGCAGGATCAACGGTTTAGTGTCAATGGTCAAGGATGATAGATCTAGGATTTACATCCTATGGCCCATGGTTCAGTAACTATGGTCAAGGGTCTAGGTTTGACAACATAGAGCCCAGGTTTTATTATCTATGGTTAAGGATACAGGGTCTAGGGTTAAGTACGTAGGGTCATGGGTTTCGAATCTGTGAGCAAGGATAAAGGATGGAGGGTTGAGAATGTAGGGTCAAGAGTTTAGTATCTATGTCCAAGGAGATTGGCTCCAGGATTGCAAATGGACTTACAAGTTTCACTATATATGGTTAAGGATATAGGCTATAGGATTGACAATGTAAGGCCAAAAGTTTAGCATCTGTGGTCAAAGACAAAGGGTATAGGATTGACAATGTCCTGCTAAGCGTTTAGTATTTAGTGTCAAGTATATTGTGTCTTGGACTGACAATGTAGAGCCAATGGTTATGTATCTATGGTTAAGGATATTGGGTCCAGGATTGTAAATGTACGTATAATTTTTAGTATCTATGGTCAAGGATATATGTCTAGGATTGATATGTAGGGTCAAGTGTTTAGTATGTATGGTCAAGGATAAAAGATCTAGTGTTGAGAATGTCAAGGTTTTAGTATCTATGGCCAAGGATATTGGGTCCAGGATTGGAAATGTACTTACATATTTCACTATCTATGGTTAAGGATAAAAGTGTAAAGGGCTTCAAGGTCATGTGTTAAGGTCTAGGGTTAAGGCTTTAGAGATAAGCCTGATATAGTATAGTCATCCAGGATTAAGCAACTGTTGTTAACTGTCAAGGGTTAATTGTCTAGGATTAACCATCTAGTGTTTAGCGTCTATGGCTATGTGTCTAGGGTTGAGTGTTGTAGGCTTAATGCTCTACCTTTCAGCATCTACAGTTAAATATCTAGGGTTTAGACTTAAGAATCTAGGGTCTGATGTTAGTGCCAAGGGTTAAGGTTCTAGGGTTAAGCATCTGGTGTTAAGGATCTTTGGTTAGGATCTACAGTTAAGGGTCTAAGGTCAAGAGTCAAAGGTCTAGCGTTAAATGCCTAGGTTTAAACATCTTGGGTTAAGGGTGTCGAGGTAAGTGTCTAATGTTAAGTGTCTAGAGTCTAGGCTTAAGGGTGTCAGGTTAAGGATCTAGGGTAAAGGACTTAGGGGTAGGGGTCTTGGGTATAGGATTTAGGTTCTAGGGTCTAGGATTAAGCATCTGTTGTTTAGGGTATATGATTAAGCATCAATGGTCTATGGTTAAGCATCTACTGTTTAGGGTCTAAGGTCAACAGTCTAGGATTAAGGGTCTAGGTTGAAGAGTTAAAAGTCTAGGGATGAGGGTTAATGGTCTAGGGTCAAGCTTTAAGAGCCAAGGGTTAAGGGGCAAGGGTTAAGGGATGAGGGTTAAGAATCTATGGTTGAGTGTCTAGGGTGAAGGGGCAAGGGTCTAGGGGTAATGGGCAAGGGATAAGTGGCTTGCGTTAAGGATTAAAGGTATTGGGAGTAGGGTTAAGCATCTAGAGTCAAGAGTTAAGAGCTAAGGGTTTTGGGTCTAGGGTTAAGGGGCAAGGGTTGAGGGCCTAGAGGTAAGGATCTGTAGTAACGGTCTGGGGTCTCTAACGTTAATGGGCAAGGGTTAGGGTTAGGGTTAAGGCCTCGGTTTAAGGGCTAAAGTTCTAGGGGCTAGGGTTAAGTGTCTAGGGTCAAGCATTAAGAGCCTAAGGTTAAGGGTCTATGGTTAAGGGGCAACGGTTAAGGTATGAGGATTAAGAATCTAGGGTTGAGTGTCTAGGGTTAAGGGGCAAGGTATCAGGGTCCAAGATTAAGGATCTGTATTAATGGTCTGGGGTCTAAATTCAATGGACAAGGGTTAAGGGTTCAGGGTCTATGATTAAGGGCAAGGTTTAAGCATCTAATGATTACAGTTTAGTGTCTAGGGTTAAGGGTCTAGGCTTAAGATTTAACTTTGTAGGGACTAGGGTTAAGGGTCTATTGTGTAGGGTGAAGTTGCAAGGGTTAAAGGTCAAGGGTTAAGGATCTAGGGTTAATTGGCCAGGGTTAAAGCTTTAGCATCTAGGGTTAAGGGTCTAGTGTTAAGCGTCTGGAGTTAAAAATCTAGTGTTAAATATAAAAGGTTAAGGGTCTTGGTTTAAGGGTTATGCTCCTAGGGTTAAGTGGCCAGGTTTATGGGGCAAGGTTTAAGAGTCTATGTTCCTGGGTTAAGGGGCAAGTGTTAATAAAGTTTAATGGATGAGGGTTTTAGGTTAATGGAGAGGGTTAAGGGTCTAGGTTTTAGAGTTTAAAGGTGTAGAGACTAGGGTTAAGATGTAGGGTTTAGGGTCTAGATTTAAGGATTGAGGGACGAGGGTTAAGGGTCTTGGGTTGATGGTCTAGGTTTTCGGGTTTAGGGTCAGGGCTTAAGGGTCATGCGTAAAGGTCTAGGGTTAAGGGTTTAGAGATAAGCATCTAGGCATCTGTGGTTAAGCATCAAGGGTTAATTGTTTAGCATTAAGCATGCTTGCCACTACTGCCGAGAATAAGGTTAGAAACAGAGAGAGATGGAGAGAGATAGAGAGAGAGAGAGAGATGAAGAGAGACTGAGAGAGAGAGATGAAGAAAGAGGGGACAGGAAATATATCACCACCCTTGGATCCAGCAAAGAACTCACCATGACATTGTAGTCCTTGGATGACAGTGTGTGCACTGAGCATTTTGATGCTGCTTCTGTTATGGCATCTAGCTCTGCCTCTCCTTATGCGGTCTGGCCTACTTTGCGCAGTGTTGGATTCGGGAATGTTGTGGAAGTGAGACAGAGGGTCACAGGTGTCCAGGTAATTACTTGAATTACTTGAACTTATACTCTTAAAAGGTAACAGATTACTAGAATTTGTAAAAATGCCTCAGACAGACTGCTTTGCTTTTGGTAAATTGGATAATTTCCTTTTCAGTGTTGAGGGGTTTGGGGTTGTTGTTTTGTTCTGTGTTTTGTTTTGTTTAAAGAAGTGGAAGAAGTTTGAATACAGGCAAATACAAATTTTTATATTAAAAATCAAATCAAAAGAATTATTCTGACTGATACAAAACTAACTTTAAATTGAATCACACCAGGTATTTTAAAGAGCATGCGCATGAGATCATTAATATAAAATTTTGAGCAAGTCCCCACACAAACACATGAGAAAATAACATTCTGGCCATAATGATACTTACTATGTTTGTAAGACACTGTCACAGATGTCAGCCAGTCCAGAGTGTGAGGAGATCAACAAAGTCTAAGAAAATAATTTTTTTTCAGAGATGAGAAACTGAGGATTTATGCAGAAAACTGATTGTACACTTTAGTAAAGAAGGTTCTTAGACCAGAAATGAAATGTTTGAAAGAATAAAGTCGTTCAGAAGTGGTGATATTTCAGTGAAAGAAATGAGTGGCCAAGGAAAACATGGTCTATGATATAAGCTGAAGTAGGTACAGAGTAAGAGAATTTTTGTCTATTCCTTTCTCTTATACATGGAACACTTACGTACACATGCATGGATTTTTCTCTTGCTATTAATTAAGACACATAATGCCCAAGATCCTAGACTTCTCACATGAAATACAGTAAAAATTATGATGGTTTATAGGAGACTTGGAAGGAAAGAAAAAAGTGGAATTCAAGTGCACTGTTCTTTATGTTCAAGTTCATGTCTGCTTTTCTGTTTGGGAGAGACTGGAGTTGTTCCATGGACTAATTGCTGTAAATGCATAAATGCATCTGATAGTGGCTCTTGCTTTTCAGACTTCACACGAAACTGTTCAAGCCAGTTTTGACTCTTTTCCTAAGCTGCATTCTGCCTTTTAGGACTAATTGCAGCATGGTATTTTCTAGCCGAAAGACATCTGAGTTGGTTAGTATGTTAATATGATCTTAAAGATCAATGTATAATCTAAAATTATTACAATCAAAAATTTTATGAATAGTTGTATATACTGAGGAAATGTGAAGGATTCAGAAATTTCCATTAGTAGATTGCAGAATCAAAAGAAAACTCCAATATTATTCTAAATAAAGCAATGATGAGATATGGAAACATTTGGAAGGCTCCTGAAATCCTTTGATACACTGGAATTCATAAATAGGGCAAGGTAATAATTCACAGGCATTACATTTGGACCTAATCATACCATTATGAATGGAACATGTGAGAATATAAACAATTTATAATTTTAGTCAATATGGTCAAATAATCTTTTCTCCGTGCATTTCTGCCGAAAGATTTGGTGTCGGTAGTTCATGCATGTAAGTGTGTGTAATTGTGGTTTCAGACAAAGAACGTATATTCTGCCACCAATATAGAATTTTACAGTATTCATACAAAGTGATCCATATTAACCTACCATGTTCTGTCTCAGATATAAGAGGGTTGTCAAAATTTAAGTTTGATGGTCCTAATCTGTTTATTCCTCTAAGAGAGTGGCCCCCACAGAGAAGGGTTCCCAATGTCATGTCTATATACAAACAATGTAGAAAGTCAAAAAGTGGCATTTTTATCAGTTTCAAGTTTCTGAAGAATGTAACTGAAATCTAAACAGAAGCTGATTTCTTTTTTCTTCTGCACTTGCTTTAATGTTTAATTCCAATACCTTAATTAGATGATGCCAGCTTACTGAGAACAGAATTCTGAAGTTCACAAGGCCAGACAGAAATTGTTCAATCATTATTTAATACAGTACAAGTGTATTGACCCATATAACTTTGAAAAAAACCCCTCGTACTTACCATCTATGCAAATTAAAATAATTGTTTACCACAAAGAAAAAACAATTTTGGCTCTGTTTAAATCAATGGGAATTCTTTCAACAGAAGAATTTTGCCACTCATTAATTCCCAAGCAGTAGCAGGACAGAGAAGGGAAGAAGATCTGGACAGAAAATCACAGAACAGTGTAGTATTTCACCATTAGATGGTGCTGATTATGTATACACAAAAATATCTCCTTAAATACACTTTGGGAACACAGAAAGGCAATCAGGCAGACAGGTTTTTAAATAACCAGAGAGTTTTATAGTTTTTGGGTTTACACCTGCTGTCACTGGTTTTGAAAAAGCTATTAATTTATTGTCACATTATAATGTCTTTTGATTTAGTGATGCAGACCTAAATTCTTAATTATTTAAAAGTATTTCTTAAGGCTCATGCTTGTCTCCAACATTAATTACTTAAACCAAAATCAATGGTTTATCATTAAGAAAACTGGTAATGCACTAATGAGAATGGCAGGCAGCATATCAATTTGGTGCTTGATAAAATTATCACACACAAACCCTTTTGACAGCCTACAGCTCTTTTAAAAACTTCAATAAAGAAATGGAACTTGCTTGTAAGTAGGTGATTGCTCCTGATGCAGCACTTAGGTCCAGAAGTAGATCCCGGGAGCCAGGAGGAGCAGGGGCTTTAAAGGCAGCACAGCTCTACACTTTGGAAATAAAGCCACCTGCAGGACTGTTACACATGGAACACCTTAAAGGCTGGTTTGGTTTGTTTTTTCAAGTTCTTATACAGATATCTTTTTGATGACAGTAATAATACATAGCATAACAGTCAAGGAATTGGGGGAGAAACATTCTCAAGTACATGAAGTGCATTTATCCCTCATTGGTTTTTTTGTTTTCTTTAAAAAGTGTTGATTTATGTAACCATGACTCTCAGACCACATTAAGCAAACCCAACATTTTAAAGCACTCTTTCTTTCATGACCTTAGCAGGTAAGTAGGGTTTGTTCAGAACTCTCAAAGCCCAGAAATTGGTGTTCTAACCATTTTTATCTTGCAAAGACCAGGATGCAGAAAAGTTGCAGGCTTAAAGTTATGCAGCAAACCACTGTGAGTGTTAGAGAAAGCACAGCACTCACCAGATGTTAAGTGATATCTCTGGCTGAGCACAATGCCTCTAAGACCCATAAAAACTGGTTGAGTTCCAGCCTAGATGCAGCTGCCTTAATTTCTGAAATGAACATAAAGTGATTTGAATCACTTAAAAAAACTTTTGAAAAGCTGGCAGCCCATAGCTTGCACTGGCATACCCTTTGCTGGATTGAAAACTGGCTGGATGACCAGGCACGGAGAGTGGTGGTGACTGGTGCTGCATTCAGTTGGCTTTTGGTGAGCAGTGGTGTTCTCCAGGGATCAGTACTGGGCCCAGTCCTGCTCAACATCTTCATTGATGACCTGGATGAGAGGATTGAGTCTACCCTTAGTAAAACTGTGGATGACACCAAGTTGGAGGAGGGTATTGACCTGCTGGAGGGTAAGAAGACTCTGCAGAGGGATATGGACAGGCTGGATCAATGGGCTGAGGCCAACGGTATGAGGTTCAACAAGATCAAGTGCCAGGACCTACACTTTGCCCACAATAATCCCATGCAGTGCCACAAGCTAGGGGAAGAGTGACTGGAGAGCGGCCCAGCAGAGAGGGACCCTGGAGTATTGGTTAACAGCCAGTTTAACTGGAGCCAGCAGTGTACTCAGGTGGCATGGAAGGCCAATGGCATCCTGGCTTGTATCAGGAATAGAATGGCCAGCAGGTGAAGGGATGTAATTCTCCTCCTGTACTTGGCACTGGTGAGGTCTCACCTGGAGTACTGTCCACATTTCCGTGCCACTCACTTCAAGAAAAATATTGAAGTGCTGGAGCAGGTCCAGAGGAGAGCAATGAAGCTGACAAAGGGAGATGGCAAGTCTCATGAGGAGAGGCTGAGGGATCTGGGGTTGTTTGTTTAGCCTGGAGAAGAGGAGAGTCAGGGGGACCTTATCACTCTCTAAAACTACCTGAAGGGAGGTTGTAGTCAGGTGGGGGTTGGGCTCTTCTCCCAGGCAACTAGTGACAGGATGACAGGACAAGGCCTGAAGCTGCACCTGGGGAAGTTTAAGTTGGCTGCTCAGATGCACTTCCTCATGGAAAGAGTTATTAGACATTGAAATGGACTGCCCAGGAAAGTGGTGGAGTCACCATCCCTGGAGGTATTTAAGGAAAGTGGATGTGACACTTAGTGCCACAGTCTAGCTGATGTGGTGATGTTAAGTCATAGGCTGAACTTGATGATCTCAGAGGTCCTTTCCAGCCTCAGTAATTCTGTAATTCTCTGATTCTGTGAATATTCCCAAAGCCACAGAATGGTAAGGGTTGGAAGTGACCTCTGAAAATTATCTAGTCCAACCCCACTGCTTAGAGCAGGATCACCTAGAGTAGATAACACAGGAATGTGTAAAGGCATGTTTTGAATGTCTCCAGAGATGGAGACTCCACAATCTCTCTGGGCAGCCTGTTCCAGTGCTCTGTTACAGTAAAGAAGTTTTTCCTTGTGTTTAGCTTGGACCGTCCTGAGCTCCAGCTAGTGCCCATTGCCCTTTGTCCTGTAATTGGGAACCACTGAAAAGACTCTAGTTCCATCCTCCTGACACCTACCCTTTAGATATTTATAAGTTTTTAAGAGATGCTCTCTCAGTCTCCTCTTCTGTGGACTAAACAGACCCAGCTCTCTCAGCCATTCCTTACAGGGCAGACGCTCCATTCCCCTAATCATCTTTGTGGCCATGTGTCAAGATCCGTGACCTATTATATCTCCTTATTGGAGTGTATTAACTTATCAGGATTTGCTGAGAGATCCAATCCATATACTACTAGATGTCTTGATGTTGTGTAAATAGAGAAAACAAATTATTATTCATGCTATATCACACACCTTTACCACTGACCACACACACCCCATAACCCCTTGTCGCGATCCGCGACCTATTATATCTCCTTTTTGGAGTGTATTTAGCTGGTCAGGATCTGCTGAGAGGTCCGCACGTGGCGATCGCCTCTCTCAGAGGATCAGTGATCTTCGGCACTGACTTTTCGAGTGAGTAACTTGCTCAGTGCTTACTAATATTTCCAATAACAGCAGCCAATCCCCAATTAGAATTTACGAAATGCACGGTTTATTGTGGGGAAAACAAAGCAATTTGGGGGCAGGAGGTTCAAAAAGGGTAATTAAAGCACATGAAATATATATGGGTACACCTTAGTTACACACCTTATTTACTTATTTAATGAGGAAAGGAGGAGGAGGAATATGCCCGACACTAGTCCCCTATAGGGTCGCGATTTGTGTGCAGGTAAGACAGGGTTATACTTTCCCCTATAAGTTGGGGTAGCAGGAATTCGTCTCACCACGCTGCGGCGACGATAGGACGAGCTGGGTCAAGCTGGGTCTGGCTGGAGCGAAGCGGAACCAGGTGAGAGCCGGGACTAGGCGAGCTGGGACAGTGTGTGCGGAACAGCGCGCCAAACGAGGAGAGAACGAGAGCAAGAGAGAGCGCAAAGCACGCTGCGCTGGCTCTTTTATGGGGTTTTTATTTTAATCCCGCTTGGCCGGTTTTGTATTTCTGGGCTTTTCAGCCAGTCAGACGGGACCTTCTCCCGCCCCTGCTTCCGGCCTTGGCTCCTCCCCAGCAGCAGCTCCCCCCCCACACACACACAGAGGGTTCAGCGCCGCGTGGAGACGCCATTTTAAGTCAGTTTTGTAGGCTGACTCAAAGGACATTTCATGTTCGTGTAAGGAAATACCTGGTCCTTCACACCATGCACTGAACTCTTTCCAGTAGCCTTATTCTTCATGAACTGGGGAGCCAAAAACTGGATGCCGTTTTCCTGTTGTGGCCTCAACAAGGCAGAGTAAAGGGGGAGGATAACCTCCTTCAACCTACTGGCCACACTCTCCTTAATGCACCCTAGAGTACCAATGACCTTCTTGGCTGCAAGGGCACATCGTTGTCTCATGGTCAGCCTGTTGTCCACCAGAACCTGAGGTCCTTTTTTTCCCAGAGTTTCCACTTCAGCAACTCATCCCTCAAGTTGTACTGATACATGGACCTGTTCCTCCCCAGATGCAGTATTTTACACTTGCTGTTGTTGAGTTTCATTAAGATTCTCCCTGCCCAACTCTCCAGCTTCTCCGGGTTACACTGAAGGGCAGAAGTGCCTTCTGGTGTGTCAGCCACTCCTCCCAGTTTTGTATCATCAGCAAACCTCCTAATGGTACATTCTATCTCCTCATACAGATTTTTGATGAATATATTGAACAGCGCTGGACCCAGTACCAACCCCCAGGGAACACCACTAGACCCAGGTCTCTAACTAGACTCTACCTCACTTACCACAACTCTCTGAGCTCTGTACTTCGGTCAATTCCCAATCCACCCCATTTTCCTAACATCCAATCCACACTTCTTGAGTTTGGCTGTGAGGATGCTGTGGAAGATGGTGTCAAAAGCCTTGCTGAAGTCAAGGTAGACAACATCCGCTGCCCTCCCCTCGTCTATCCATCCAGTTATGCCATTGTAGAAGGCTATCAGATTGGGCAAACGTGTCTTGCCCTTGGTGAATTCATGCTGACTACTCCTGATGACTCCCTTTTCCTTGACATGCTTTGAGATGGTGCTGAGAATAAGCTGTTCTATCATCTTTCCAGAGATGGATGGTGATAGTTTATAGTTACCTGGGTCCTCCTTCTTCCCCTTTTTGAAGACTAGAGTGACACCAGATTTCCTCCAGTCTTTAGGCAGCTCTCCTTTTTCTCCAGTAGTTTTGTAAGATGATGGAGAACAACCTACCAATGGCTTCTGCCAGTTCCCTCAGCACTTGTGGCTGCATCCCATCCAGAGAAACAAACTGTGCTGCTTCCAGGGCAAGGGACGGGGAAGGCAATAAGAGATGGAAGTTTTGCTGCCCCATCAGAAGATGAGTAGAGCAAGGCCAGAAGAGCAGAATTTGGCTGTTGCTCAGTGCTGTGTTTTAAACTCTGTCTCCTCCATACACTTGTTGCTTGTGCGAGACCATTTTCTTCCTCATGGTCCTGTAGTTAAGACAGAAGCCAAGCTTTTGATGAAATGTGTGAAGCATGAGATCTGGCCCTTTTCTTGCTCTCTATAAATGCTAAACTGTTGTGGCATTCAGACTGTATAGTCCTTGTCTCAAACAATCTACTAAGAGATAAGTGATGGACTTTGGCACTCAGGATATCTGTTGTCTGTTTTGTGGATTAAACAACATTTGCTGATGGACTAAAGAGATGTCTCAGCAACCCACCCAACCGTTTTGCTTTCCCTCCTGCCACAAGTACCTGAGACCTGGGGAGTTTAGTGTGGGACATGCTGAGATTAGAGACAAAGGAGTTCTACAGCTGGCCCTGGGAGCATAATATCCAGTGATAACCAGGCCTTGATATGTAAAACACCGACTTAGCAGGACAAGACAAGGAGTGCCAGTCTCAAGCCACTTCCTAGGACCAAAACTCCACTGCAACAAACTAATCCTGTGGTCTCAGTTGACTCAACCTCCTCTTTTGTAATTGCTGATCTCATCAATTAGCCAAAAAAAGACTACATAGCCCCTGACATCATACCTGCCCCTGCTATCACAGAGAAGATAGAAGGATTTTCTCCCTTATCAGGGAAAAAGTGGGGGTGCAGGGGGCAAGAACTGTATAAAAATCTCGGACTCTATGGGTGCATTTGAGGCACTTCCCCACCATGAACCACTTCCCCACCGACGACATTGCTGGACTATGAGTGGTAACTATGCTCTTGCATAGTCTTGTCCTCTGTATCTCTGCTTTCTCCTTTCTTTTCTGTCTCTGTTTTCCTCCCTGTCCTTGCTTGTTGTGTGCATGACATCTGACCTTGTTTGTGTCTTAATTTCACCTTTATAAAAAAATTGCCATGTACCCGAATATTGGATCATGACATTAATTGGCGTCACGGACAGGATTGGATTGTGGCAACTGTATTAATCATTCTAATTAGTACTTATTTATAACATAAAGATCATCTAACCCATAGGAACTTGATGCCATGAAAAGCCAAAATCAGCACTCAATAGTCATAGTCACTATTAAGCAGATATTCTTTATTTCATCACTGGGCAACTCTGGGGATATCTCCACCATGAGAACTCCAATAAGACAGTAAAACACCCCAACCAATATACACAAAAACAATGCATATTCAGTTTAATGTAAATGAGTTTCTGGAATTCTTTCATATAGTCATTTTATTTCCTGGAACTAGTTGTCTTTGTAATTATGCATGCTCCAGGGTCTCCTGTGGGGGTCTTTGTTTATTTTAGTCCTTTGTCTCCTGCTGGTCTCAATCAATTTCCAATTGCTTTATCATCTATTTACACGTAAAAGGACTGAAAACTGCCTGGATGGGTCCAGAAGCAACATGACCATTATGGTGAAATGTTGTCTATTGGTAGACAGGTCTTAAGAAGACTTGGTGTTACCACAACCTGCAGGATGCTTGGTATAACTTACTGAGAGTTTCACAAAGCACATTGTTTCAAAAGTAGTCTGCTAGCTCATGAGCATTCAGGCTCAGTGGAAAGAAACCTGCAAAGATAAAATCAAATAATCTGGATGTGCTCAACAACATGCGGTGTTCATGTGCATTCTTCCTGCCCCTCTGCCGCTGCCTGTTTAAATCGTGAGAAGCAGCTGGAAAAGATGCAACAAAGCTTCCAGCTGCACCATCACTCAGCCTCAGGTTTAAACAAGAAGTCAATATAGCTTTCAAGTTTGAATCTTTGGGTTAAAATATAAACAAATGAGTAAGAAATTATGTCAGGTTTGGCGCCATTAAGGGATTCAATGAAATATGATACTTCAGAAAGTGTTAGAACCTGTTTCTTAATCCTAGAAACCCAAAGGCACAGAAAAGTAACTTTTTAATTGCTGCACACCTGCCTTTGCTACTGTCTGCAAAGGTGGTTTATATATGTTTAGTGATCAGAAAGGTGAACATCTCTTAACCATAGAGCTCTAAACAGTTCCAATTAAATAAACTCTTCCCCTTGTGTTCATGTATGAGAAACACAAAGGCTCCATAAAGAAATTAATGTTTCTGTGTTTGCTCTTTCTCAGGAATGTTAGGTAGAACAGAAAGTAGTAGTGCTACTAGTGTTCTTGGTTCAAACAATGCTTTTAATATTTCAGGAATTTAGTATGAACAATTGTGGAAGGTCATTATGGACAAACACACAGGAATCAATATAATTAGGTGAATGTCAACTTTATTTTACACTCCAACAACCTTATATAGCCTCTTACCGTGTCTATGTGTGCAGAACTACACTTGTCATTGGTCAATTGTTCCAAAGCCTGCCGTGACCTAAATAGTGATTGGTTCCTAACCTGAAGTACGCACCTGTGCAGTCATGATCTGGTTGTTTACCTTGCTGCTCACACTTTAACGTCCTTGGTCAGGGCCCAGGTGTTTTCAGTAAAGGCTGAATTGCTCACATCTCCATTACTCAGTAAAAGGGCTCCCCTACAAACCCCTCTTTTTTCTTCTGAGCAATCCAGGCCCAATTCATGGCCTTATTGATCACTCCAGACACCAATCGCAGGACACATTCAATTCTAACAAAGCTTTTGTGGCTGCAAGCTGAAACAAAACAAACTAACAGCAAACTGCTCCTTAACATTCTACAAACGTACTACGCTAACACTTTTCAATGTTATGTGTTGCAACCCCTGTTTTTACCTGTGATATTGGGTATGATTTAATAGCGTTTTGTGCTGGGAGTTAATGGTATGAAAAACATAAGAGGCTCCCTGCAGTATTACTCTGATGCAGAGCCCTCTACAGATGAGTCTTTGGGGTGTGGTCCCTTCCACGGTTTTACCCATCTTGCGGGAACCTACCGGAGGCCTTCTCCTGTAAGTAAACACATGTATCCTCTACAAGTTAGTTTAACTCTGGCTGGACCTTCCCAAAGCCCTGTATCCAAATTTTTATACTGTACCAAAACTTTTTGTTGTTCAGATATTTCAGTTTTTAAGGCAGTGCGATGAATTACCATAGACGGATCTCGTCTCTCTCCCATAAGGCATAGGTAGTTTAGCACATACACTGCCTTAGATAATCTTTGAGCCGGGGTACTAGGTTCTCCCCCCTTTTGTTTTATAAGCAAACTTTTCATTGTACATAACTTTTGCCAAGCTCTTTGAAACGAGCTGTTGTGACGGAGTAAGTAACACATTTGCTACCTGGAGACTATTAACTGGTATTAACAAATCAGCAGTAAATATAAAACGAATGATCTGCTGTGTAAGCTGTGAATGTAACCACTACTGTGTAATGCCAAATCGTGCCCATTCTAAAAGCTTCTAATCAAAAGCCTCCCATGTATACCCCTGCCCCCCTGGAATAATAGTAACAGGAAAAGCTTGTGGTATAAAGGCCCCTTCTATGACGGCATCTTTAATAATTCCCTTCCATCGCTGAGATAAGCTATTTGATTCTTGAAGAGCCGGGGTAAAAGGATTTTCAGGCGGTGGTGGGGGTGGGTATGTCAAGCCCTGGTTTTGTATGTTGAGGTCACTAAGCTTAACCAAAACTTCTTTCAACAATTCTTCCACCGATCCCTGCGGTGTTCATGATGACCGGGTGTCATTGCTGTCGTAGATGACTTAGACGTGGACAGGGGTGGGTACAGTTCCACCTTTGGTCTGCAAGCAGGACCACCCTCCTGGTGTTTGTGCGGCTTCACTACTGCCTCAGCCTCAGTCGGCTTTGTTCCATCCTGCTGTGCACTTCTTGTCGTGAGGGCAGTGACGAGCCCCGGGAGGCACCCTGATGGCAGCAAGCGGAGCACAGAGGGAGCCTGCAGACCCAGTATTGCGAAGTTTTGGGTGGAAGGATTTAGAGGGGAAGAAGCTGCAGCAGCACCGCTCCCATCCTCCTCTTCATTAGGATCTAAGGCAGCGAAAGCAGAAGCGGCAGCGACCCTCTTCTCTTTCATAGAACATAAGGTTTCTCTGATCAATCTCCATGATGTAGAATATTTACTAGCCTCTTCCATTTTTTCCTCCCCTACTAATGTCATCCAATAAGCTTAGACCTATGGCTTCCCAGGTAGACAACTCAAATGCTGTACTGATCCCAGGGATTAAGTTTCTGTCCCATGCCCATTGCAGTAAGCCTTTAAGTGCTTTCATTTCACAAGAAATTCCTCTCACAGGGAGTATATGTTGGAGGAACTTCACTACTGCTTCCTCTTCTTTGGTAAGCGTAGATCCCATTTCCTCCCCAACTGCTCACTTGCCTTTTAAGTGAGATTCCTTCTTGGACCTTTGGTCAGAGGTGCACCTCTTCTGCCGATTGCAGGCCTTTTTCCGCTGATTGCGGGCCGTTCCACTGGGCATTGCGGAACATAGTCGTCAGCGCAACGACAGATTATGGCCAGCTTCTCCACCCTCTTCGTCCTGCCTTCTTCACGCTGTCCGGCAGCTTTAACAACAAATCTGAGGGTCCCTGTTCGGGCGCCAGTTGCGGAAGGTCATCATGGACAAACACACAGGAATCAATATGATTAGGTGAATGCCAACTTTATTTTACACGACTCTTACTGTGTCTATGTGTGCAGAACTACACTTGTCATTGGTCAATTGTCCCAAAGCCTGCCGTGACCTAAATAGTGATTGGTTTCTAGCCTTAAGCATGCACATGCACAGTCATGATCTGGTTATTTACCTCACACTTTAGCATCCTTGGTCAGGGCCCAGGTGTTTTCAGTAAAGGCTGGATTGCTCACATACCCATTGCTCAGTAAAAGGGCTCCCTACAAACAATGAGCAGATAAGCAGCACATTGTTGTGCATGAAGATCAACCTTTAACCCTTCACACATCCCTAAAATATGTGCCTGATACGGATGCACAGTGAAGAGGCACTGGGGAAGAAGCATTTGGCTTTCCTTTTGTCATGACAAAGGGTTCACATTTTGAATCTCAGAGACA
This sequence comes from Chaetura pelagica, assembly GCF_000747805.2. Lineage (NCBI taxonomy): Eukaryota > Metazoa > Chordata > Aves > Apodiformes > Apodidae > Chaetura > Chaetura pelagica. The sequence continues at coordinate 928,509 of NW_009953105.1, read as the reverse complement.
AGAAATGGATCAGAGGAAGTGTTAACATCTACTGTGTTTACATTCTTCAATTTACAATGAGGAGGTGGACCTCTACTAACAACAAGCCCCTTACTCTTTGAGCATGCATAGTGAAATTCATGAGCATTGCCACTTTAAGTGTAAGCAAGGAATTAGCTGACCAATCATGTGTGCCAGTGATAGAATAATGTCACAGATAAAGTTCTTTCTCAAGTTTTTGGGTACAAAAGTAGCACTTGTGTTTTGGAAAACCGAGCTTGCTTTGTGGAATACCACCCTGCTCCCTTTTCTGTGGAGAACTGGATATTAAAGCAGGCTTCTTGCACACCAGGCAATTGGATCCCGCTTCCAGGACAACAGTTTTGGCAACCCAGATGAAACTGCTGTAGAGGCTTGCCTCCTGACGATGGACTGGACTGTTTGGGGCTCCAGCACACACTGACTTGTTGATTGGGGAACTCTGATGGCTCATCTCAAATGTCAGGTAGCAAACAACTCAAAATGCAACACTATAAAAGAATTATTGGCAGGGGAGAGGAAAATTTGAAATATCCACTGTAAAGTTGTATGTTTCAGTTTTATTGATACTAGAGGTGATTTGGTACAATCAACATGGCTTCACCAAGAGCGAATTGTGCCTGACAAACCTGGTAGCCTTCTATGAGAAGTTCATAGCATCAATAGACAAGGGAAGAGCAACTGGCATAATTTACCTGGACCTGAGCAAGGCCTTTGACACTGTCCTGTATGACATCCTGGTCTCCAAACTGGTAAAATATGGGTTTGATGGTTGGACATCTCAGTGGATAAAGAACTGGCTTGATGGCAGCACCTAAAGAGTGGCTGTCAATGGGTTGATGTCCAAGTAAAAACCAGTAAAAAGTGGAGTCCCTCAAGGATCAGTACTGGGACCAGTCTTGTTTAACATCTTTGTCAGCAACATGGACAGCGGCATTGAGTGCACCCTCGGCAAGTTTGCCAACAAACTTGCAAACACACCAAGCTGTGTAGGGTGGCTGACATGCTGGAGGGAAGAGTTGCCATCCAGAGGTTCACCAAATGTGAGGAAAACAACTTATTAACACCAGTGTGATGTGAATAAGCAGACACTTCTTTATTAACACAGTGAGCATACAGGAGATAACTCCTCCTAGCATATCCTCCATTATATTACTATCAACAATTTCTATTGTCTAAAATATTTAACATAAAAATGCATATAATGCTTGCTTTTAATTACTCATTAAGTTTAACATTTGCTTTGATTGGCCCCCTTATGATCTTTTGAGTTACATAACCTCATACATATTAATCTTTAACAAAAAATCATTGATCATTTATAGTTAGATCATTTATATCATTTATAGATCATCTCACCAAATATAGTCCCTAATATTTAAATCAGGATGGGATGGGAAAAGGGGGTTTCCAAGCAGCATAACTGGTTACTGTGACCTTGGCCACCCCGTGCTACCTTGAAGATTTATTATTATATTATTCCTTCCATGGTAGCTGTTAAAGTGTACTATCTTATTATTTATGTAATTCTAGACGTTAGCTACGTGTATGTACTATTTGTCTGGTACATGTGGTTTCTCTAACTACTGAAGTAAAACTTAATCACACACTTACCCCCTCCCAGTATGATTCCTATGAGAACAGTTTCTCCTAAAAGCCTTGTTTTAATTAGGCCTGACCAGGCCCAGGCCTTCTAAATAATAAAAATTTAGTCAATTCAGTAACACAGGGACCTTGACAGGTTGGAGAGGGGGGCCCATGTGTACCTCATGAAGTTCAACAAGACCAAATGCAAGGTCTTGCATCTTGGTCTGGGCAATCCCAAGCACTGATATAGGCTGGGTAGTGACTGGCCTGAGAGCAACCCTAAAGAAAAGGACTTGGGGGTACCAGTGGGTGAAAAGCTCAACATGAGCTGGCAGTGTACGCTTGCAGCCCAGAAAGTCAATAATATTCTGGGCTGCATCAAAAGAGGTGTGGCCAGTAGGTCGACGGAGGTGATTCTCCCCCTCTATTCCACTCTTGTGAGACCCTAGCTGGAGTACTGCATCCAGTTCTGGAGCCCAAATTACAAGAAACATATGAACATGCTGGAACATGTCCAGAGAAGGGCCTCAAGGATAATCAGAGGGCTGGAGGACCTCTTTTATGAAGACAGACTGAAAGAGTTGGAGTTTTTCAGTGCAGAGAAGAGAAGGCTACAAAGAGACCTTATTGTGGCCTTCTTAAGGGGGCCTACAAGAAAGCTGGTGAGGGACTTTTTAGGATGTTGGGTAGTGGTAGAACTAGGGGGAATGGATCAAAACTAGAGGAGGGCAGATTCATATTAGACATTAGGAAGAAGCTGTTCACCATGTGGGTAGTGAGATACTGGAACAGGTTGCCCAGAGAGGTGGCGGAAGCCCCATCCCTGGAAGTTTTCAAGGCCAGATGCTGGTTGAGGCTCTGAGCAACCTGATCTAGTGGGAGGTGGCCCTGCCCATGCCAGGTGGGTTGGAACTAGATGATCTTTAAGGTCCCTTCCAGCCCTAACAATTCTATGTTTCTATAAAACTAAATAGGGGAAGTTTCACAAGTAGATGTGTGGCAAGACATGGGGTATTTGTCTCTGCTGGAGCTGAGTGTTTGAAACAGTGGTAATTCTTTTAAGGTTGTGGTATGGGTATGACTACTTCCAGTGAGATACCACCTGACTCTCATTTCACATGCATCCTTTAAAAAATTGGAAAATATTTGGAAATGTTCTAATGACAAAAAAGAAAATTATAATATGTTGTAATTGTTGGCCACTAAATGGGACTCCAAATTATTACATTATATTTCAATTGATGCTTTGTAGCAGTATGGATAAGTGAAATGAGGTACTGTATGTGGATGCTTTTTTATTTTGTATGGAAGACCAGAGATTCAAAAGAGGCATGGAACTAAGGAGGATTATATTTTGTATGCAGAGCTAGTAAGAAAGGTTGTTGTAAATTGGTGAAAGGGGATGAGGATGTAAATGATGTGTGATTGTTGGTGCCCTCAGTCCACATTAAAATACACCACATGAGTATGAGAAAAGTGAAAGGTGGGGGGGGAGGTGATTAGAGGATACAGATTGCAGCCTGATGGACAGGGGATTGAGGGGACAGCATCTGGCTGTTCAGACCCTGTTCGACTGGTGCCTCTGACTCTGATGGGCCTGAGCGGTTAGCCCTTTTGTATTTAGGATCCACCCCTGGTTTTGGGGATGGTGATGACACCAATGTACGATTTACCAGAAATCCCAGATATGAGAGCAGAGAAGCCCACATGCAATGGAGACTGGACACTGGGGTGTATTTTATGTGATTTAACAGTTTGAATGGAATTATAAATATGTGGGAATAGAATTTAGAATGTAGGGATACAAGGTGTTCCTACAAGGTCCGCATTCAAAACTTTCCTGAGATAATCACTTAGGTTGAAAGGAAGAAGAAAAATTATGATAGAAAGGTGGTTTATATAACACTTTGCAGTTTCCCTCTTGATGGGGTTGACGTTATGAATGGATGTAAAGACCATTTACAGTTTTATCATGGGGAGAGATTGCGCTTAGAGACAGAATAGAAAGAAATACTGTTAGAGCTTACAGTCCCCATGGGCTGCATTACTTTGTAGTATTAAACCAAAAAGTAGTTTCCTTTGACTTATGAAGCTTCTTTTTTGACTGCAGGGGGGAAAAGTTGGTTGTTTGTTTAAAGTATACTTCCTTCGGAAAACAAAAAAAGGCAAAACCACAACAAACAAAATGAAATATAGGAAAAAGAAAAGAAGAAAAACTCTGGAAGGACACATGCATGTCTGGACTACACAGTTATGTGCAAAGGAACAGGATTAATACAATAAATGCACTCAGACAGGCATGGGTCCCAGGCTAAAACAAGGAGGAGGCTGGGCTGATAAAATAGATTCAGACAGTGAGTCACATTCTTACTTCTCTTAAGCATTCTCTTAGGAGTGCAGCTCATGGGCTAAACCCCCTTTTTATTACTCTTTCTTGAGAAGGAAGATCCAAGACCTTGGGCAGAAGCAAGGAGATTTTTTATTATTATTTTTTTTCATGCAATGCTGGTGAAGAATCTGCCAGGGCAACATTTTTTCCACCAGAAAATTCCATTTTGCCCAAAATAGAAAACTTTGTGAAAATATATCAATTTCAAGAGGATATTACTTGAAATGGCATTCTTTGTCAAATCCGACTGCCAGAAACTCTACTTGGAGTGTTGGTGTTTGACATCCAAGCAATGTTTACACTTGAGGGGAGCTCTACTTTCCTGGAGATGGCTCAATATCTGCCTGCTGAAGCAACATACTGAATGAATTCCTTGCTTTGCCTGTGTGCATTGCTTTTCCTTTACCTGTTAAACTGTCTTTATCTCAACCCATGAGTTTTCTCACTTACAATTCCCTCCCCCATCCCACTTGGGGGGAGCGGGTGAGCTGCTGTGGTTCTTAGTTGCTATCTGAGGTTAAACCACCACACGCATTAATCATCTCCCTGCAACTGCTGTGCAGAGTATAGAATCCATTGACGTAATCTATTCTCTCACTGATACTGTATATCTTATTTCTTTAGCAAGGTGAGCAAAAATAAAATAGCTTGGAAGAAACCACTTTACAGAACCCATTAAATTATACAATACTGCACGCAACTTCTTTGATGCTTCATTATTGCAAGATAACTAAATGCTGTTAAAAAAACAAAGGCAGGAAAAGAAACTGTGACCCCATTTGAGGAAACAAAGACATAGCACAGTCTGCTGCTAATGTAATTTTCAAAGGTACTGATTTTGGGGTTTATTTTCAGGTGTCCCTTTGAATCTTCCCTGCTATATAATGTTTGCTGACTCAAATCTGAAAATACTACTAGTTGTGTTCTCTTTTCCAAATTACAGAATCATTGGAATTGACCTGAACTGTACTCATTGGACAAATTCTGCTGAAGCACATGCTCACAGAAAGGGTGATCAGACATTGGCTTGGCATCTTTCTCTTGCAATGTTGTTGTTTCAGAAACACTCTGCAATCACTATACTAGTCTCATTCATTGCAAAACAACTGGATGAGGCAATGGCTCACATTTGTCTGCTTGTCTTTGCAGCCTTGTTTTCTAGTGTATGTGCATCTTTCCTGTCTGCCTCCTTGTACCTATTGAAACTATTGGCCAGTTTTAACTGTAATTGACACATGAGTAGCAGTCCCAAGGAAACCACAGGTTCAATGTAAATGGTCAGGTAAGGAAAACAGGTCCATCAGTAGAAGACAAAGTCCAGGAAGTGCTGCAACACCTACTAGACAAGAAAGAATCCAGATGAAATGCATCTGTAGTTAACAGTCTTACTGTGGGAATCTTTCAGGCACAGCCCACACAGGTTTTGAGATCTGTGCCAGAAGACCAAAATCCACAGGCAACCAGGATTTCTTTGTCTCAGGATTCCCAAACCCTTGAGACCACAGAAGTGGTCAGGAGTGAGGAAGGCTCTACCCTGATTGAAGAAGATTGTGTCAAAGATCAGTTAAGGAAACTGGACATCTACACATCCATGTACCCTGATGGGATGCACCCATGTGTGCTGAGGGAGCTGGCAGAAGTCAGAGCTAGACTCTAGTTCTCCATCACGTTTGAAAAGCCCTGGAAATGAGAGAGGTCCCTGAGGACTGGAGGAAAGCTAGTGTCACTCCAGTCTTCAAGAAGGGAAAGAAACAGGACCCGGGTAACAGGACCTATGATTAGCAGCTCAGGTTACCACGAGTAGCCAGCATGGATTCACCAAGGGGAAATCATGTTCGACTAATCTAATAGCCTTCTATGATGATGTGACAGAATGGATAGTTGCAGGGAGAACAGTGGATGTTGTCTTCCTAAATTTTAGCAAGACTTTTGACACTGTTTCCCATAACATCCATGTAGTTGGCCCAGTCCAGAGCCCAGATCAGAGTGTAACTGATCAGGATGTTTTATCAAATGGGTCTATCCCTAAATTGGGACCAGGTTGCTTACACTGTAGACTGGAAGCTCTGAACAGACACGGGCACACACACACAGACACACACACAGAGGAACAGTTCCATGAAATCAATTGAACCTCTTATTTTTAACAACCTTAAAAGAAAAGGGAATGGAAAACATGGGATACACCGAGAGTTAAAACAAGCAGGTGAGATGTGTGTTTGTAGCAGGGTTTGTATTAGTGTTGTATATGAGAAAGAATATAGATGAGTGTGCATAGATACTTGTTTAGCTTATAGAGGTACAAAAGGATGAGAGAAAAAGAAAACTATTACAGACAGTAGGCAGGTACTCAACGTGTTTCCCCTTTTGGGGTAGACAGTATGTGTGATAGTGAGAGGCTGATTACAATAGACCGGTGGTGAGAGAGGCTCAATAGGATTAGGATCGTAAGGAGTTTCAGAGTAAGATAGCCTTACGATTCCTGAAGTGCAACAGCAGCAGCAACAGCGACAATCTCAGGAATGCTGGATAGGCGAGGAGCCCAACAAGCTGTTTTGCCTCTCTGGACCTGGGTCTGGTGGCAGAACCACAACCTGTTGTGGTCTCAAGAGAGTACTGATTTCAGGTCTTTATTTGGTCTTCTATTCCCATTTCTTCTGTCTTCTTTTCTTCTATGTCCTTTCTTCCAGCAGAAGTGAGCAAGAGCAGCTATGACCGACAACAACCACTGACAGACTTCTTTATATTCTTTTGCAGGGTGGTCAATAGCTTCTGATCAGTCTTTTCACTCAGTCCTTACAGTCTTAGTCCAATCAGCTCCCAGTGCCTACCTGCAGTTCCTGATGAAAAGCTGCAAAAATGTAGCTTTTTTCCTACCAAAGGCTGGGTCCTGGCTGCAAAGATAGCAAGGTGGGCTGGCTGTCTTTGTCCTTAATTGTCTAAGTCCCAGCTACAGCCCCCCCACAGTGTTGCCTCTGTTTCTTTTGTGGGTGCTGGTTCTGCACATCGCTTTTCAAGAAATTCAGTGCTTTAACAAATTAAGATGGGGGAGTTCTCTGCTTAACAACCCTGATTTTTTAAAATTTATTTTTAAAGGTGTGTTATACCTGGATCTGATTCAGCTCAGTATTTAAATCAAAACCAGGTTTCCCCAGACTCATAGACCTATTTTTCCTTATATGATGAGTTGCACAGATTGCTTGCATGAAACGAAATCTATCTCATGTCTCTGAAGAGTAAGTTAGGGCTTCTCAAAGTTGCACAAAGTGATTTTACAGACAATAATAACTCCTCCATTCTTTGCAATCTGGTGATGAAAAAAAGTCAGGAGAATCACTGTTTTTACTTGTGGCTTGCTCTCCACCAGATGGTGCACTTTTCCTTGTCCTGATGTTGCTGTTCACTCCCAATCAATTAATATCTAGCCATATTGGCCCCGCTGCAATTCTTTATCTGTCTTTGCCCACACTGTTCATCTTGATGTATTGCACTAGGTGACCTGCTTTCACAGGTCTGACCAGCAGTTGTGCATAACTGCTTTATAGGATGTTTGGAGTCTGTTTTTTTCAAAACTTATGCTTCATTGCAAAACGGTGTTATTGTAACTGATAACAATGGCTTTGTGTCAATACACCCCAATGTCTTTTTACCACCATATATATTCACCTTTATGGTACAGTCTGAAAGAAACAAACAAAGAAGCCAGATATCCTCTGTGCAATTCTGCACATCAGCATTATTGCTAGAGGTCATAATGTAGTCAAGCATAGGATTATGACCTGTGATGGAAGGCATTAGCTCTTTGGAAATCACATATTCTTTTCTCCAGACTAGGCCTACATAACTGTAAACAAGTGGATGACATGCCAAATTAAAAACAAAGCTTGAGTCAAGCAGGAAAGAAATATGATTTTACAGTGTCTGCATCCCGTGATTTACAGTGCAGCTACTTGCTGCATTTGCCTTGATGCGGGACTGTCTGCTCCCCGCTGCGGGCAGGCTCTGATCTTATATTGGCCACAGTCAAGCCACTTTGGTTCCCCCAGAGCAGGTCACCAAAGAGCTCATGCAATTTCCATTTTTATCTAGTAGCAGGGAGACAGCTGGCAAAGGATTTTGTAAAGGCTTCATTAGCTCTACTAAAAGCTCTGAAAATTATAATTAGGTAATGCAGTGTCCTGTTACATGCTCCCTGTCATTTTAGATGTGTGGACTTACACCGCTCAAAAACAGTAAAGGCACGGATCCACAAATAATGTTCTTGAGACCAGACAAGCCTCCAGCCACTGCTTCGCAGGGACTACAGAGTGAGCTGCAGCCCTGCTCTTCAGCTGTCAGGAGCCTCAGCCTTCTACCATCTCTGCATAGACCTCACCTTTCCCATTTCCATGGATTTCCTTTTAATAAAACTCCTGGAATAACTAAGCATATATTTTTCTGATAGTTTTTTTCTTTATTTCTTTCTCCCTCTCAATATCTGCTATAAATGGATGGTCAGCTATAGGAGTTGCCTTTCTGTAGGACTTTTGTGGTTTTCTCTGTTGATGGTACTGGACTAGGAAGGAGGCAGGTAAAAGACTGATATGGAGCTAGGATTTTTCATCTTAAAATATTTGATGAGACTGAGAATTATCACTCCTATGTTCACTTCTGCGTGAAATAACACATACTTGTTCAAGGCACACAGTGAGTCAATGTTGAATAGCTGTGCTTGGGCTTTAGCTTGCAAATTTGTAATGCATTTTGGGGGCTCTGTAACAACAGCAGATTTTAAAAGGGAAAAAAATTATTAAAGAAAATCTTGGCAAGGCAGAATACTGTAGTGAACCTAAGACTTCTAACTATTGAGTCATATCCCCTCCTGTTGGAGGCTATTTATTCAGAATCATATTATTCTCACTTATTCACTTACTCACTTATTCAGACTTTCATCCATAGATCAAGCGCCATCTCAAAAACAGCTAGGACTTTTGCTGGATAACTGAACTAAAATTCCATTCTATTTCTTTCTTCTTTCCCTCACCTTCTCGTAGGAAAAAGGTTTTTAACTGTGAACAGTTTTAATAAAAATTTTAAATTTTAGTTCAGATTGCATTATTTTTCCTGTCATGTTTGTCTTATTTATATGCCATTGTGGATATATTACTTAGTTAAACAGCAAGAAGCATTGTATTTTCCTTGCTGACAAGCAGCTGAGTCCGACAAATTGCTTCTTCACAGAGAAGTCCATGCGCAGGGATGGACCTTGAGAGCTGTCTTGAGCTTAATTTTCCTTGATGTTTTAGTGATGCATCAGATCAGGTTATCTGTTGTGAGGTCTGCATATCCTCCTTATTCAAATGCATAGATACTGTAACTTTCACAGTTAGATCCACTCTTAAGTGGTAAAGCCATTGCATGTGTTTGTGCCTTAATGAAAACAAATCCTACATCTCAAGATTTGCTTATGGATTGGAAAGACTACTTCAGTTTAGTCTTTTCCTATCTACAAGATCAAACTCAAAGAATGGACTATTTATTTTCACTCTCCAGCTACCTTAATAGTAGGATGCATTTGTAGGACAAGAAAAATTATTCGACGAATTTAAGCTCTCATCTGATCCACTACTGAAGATAAAAGACTTCAGAGCTGCTTGGATCAGCTGTCTCTGGGAATTATTTTTGCCAGATGACCCAACACTACACTGAAGTACAAGAACTGATTCAGAAACAGTCACAATCCTGATGAGGATGGGACAACAGAGCTGCAGAAAATACTTGCTCATGATGCAGAAATGTAAATTGTACAGTATGCGTGCAGAAGAGTTAATTGAGTTAGTCAAGAGTTAATCAAGTGCTTTTATCTCGAAAGAAGCACACAGTTTGAAAGTGTGTTGCCCTTCCTTACACATTTTAATTACGAGTAGTAGAGATAAGGTAGCAGTCAAAATGATAGCAAGCTGATCATTGAGACTAAAGGAATGAAGAGCTGTTTTTTTGGCACCCAAAGACACATCGTAGCTGATGTACCCTTTTCAGAGACTGTGAGCATTTCTTGGGGAAATGTGTCCAGTTGAAGGTCTCTCAGCCACATTCTTTTTTCTCTCTGGGGTGCAAGGACCAAAAAAGCCTGTACTGTGTAGGTCCAGCATATTAAAAAAACAATAATGAGTTTCTTTTTCTCAAGGGAACTGAAGTGATTCAAAGAGCTTTGGGAATATATGTTTTAATAACAACACTGGACTGTACTTGCTGATCTTTACATTTGGCTTGACATTTTGTTTACTATTGTGTTTGTGAAATGGGGACAAGCCATAAACATCCATCTAGCTGCATCTCTGCAATGACATGCTCTGACATGCACGAGTATTTTCAGTGGAAATGTTCCTGCAGCCACCTTAGATCTTTGTGGATTCTCAAGAAATCCAGTTAGGGAGAAAAACAGCCATAACCTGTTACTGAGGTCACAGTATGAATAAGACATTATGAATAGTCATGCTGGAAACAAAAGCTTTGGTGCATACTTGGTGAGAACTGTGGGGGTTGATAAAAGTTTGCAGAGCACTTCAAAATAATGAAGCACATGGAAAAATTTTAGCTTGTGGATAATTTCCAGGTAAAAACAGTTTCTGAGCAAGCTGTTCAATGTGGGGATTTCACTTACCCTGTGAATCATCCAAACATTGTCTTAAAGGTAAATAATTAACTAAAAATTTAGGAGAAACAGTGTCCCAGGGAAGTGAATAATTGCTTTGCGGTGCTGTAGTAACTGGTGGATTAATCCCCTAAGTTTAAAGTTCTCACCAGCATTGATTGATCTTCTGAGTGGGTCATAAATACATGTGAAAATATCTTCTTTGCATCAGAAATGTTGTCAACACATAAAATACCTTTCTTCCCTGTGCCCTTTAAAACAGGATATATAAAAACTTGCCCACATAACTTGTCTGCTTGTGACAAAACATCCCCACATTGATTTTAAGATGTTAACATTTTACTCTCATTATTCTTTTATCAGTCATTGCACAAAAATGCATGCTTAGAAATTAAAGTATTCTAAAATATCATTGCAGTTGTTTTTTGTGCTTTATATACAGTATTAAAAATAAAATAGTCTACCGCAGGTAATTTATTAAAGCAGCTAATAATGAGTTCATTATTGCATAGCAAGCCAATGTTGCAGTTGTGGTTATAGGCCTAGCCAAGGTCTTTGATCTTCTGGTTCATTAATGTATAAATGAAAAGACTTTAGCTTTCATCTTACATTCATCGGCTAATTATCTCAGTAACTGGCCTCACTCAGGTCTCAGTTCTTATTAAAAGACTTACCCTTTAATTTTCCTTTCTCAATACAGGGAGTGAATCAGCATTGTCATGATTTATTCTTTCGTAGAAGAGATTTGTTCTTTTTACAGTCTGTAAATTTTATAGTTGACACAATTTGAAAAATACCAGGTGATGTAGCTATTTTCAGAGATGTGATTTGATGATGACATCATTTCTAGACCTGATTTTAAACAGGAAAATGCAACACTTCAGAGTTCAGCCAACCACAGCACTGAACTGAGCAGCTTCTCACTTCTTTCTCTGCTCCTAGTCAATCAAGACATTAAACAGTGATTGTGAATAGGATTCAATATTAAGAATGCATTTAAAAACACAATGAAGTTGAATTCTTTGATCTGCTAGCCTGAGTATTTGAATGCACTATGTCAGAAGTGAACAGCAAATAGTTTCCTCTTGGAAGACCTTGTGTCAATTTAAAGCTTCCCATCAGCTCTAGAATCTCTATGCGAAAGCATAGTGTAGTTTAAAGCATTCATTCACTTCCAAATATTGCAAATGGCCACTTCTATCAAAATTAATTTGAGTCAAAATAATACACACATATATATATTATATTCCTATATATCTTAATACTCATTCTTAGTTCTGAAGGAATGAAATCTGGATAGTGATTTGAAAATATGGCTTTGTTTTATACACAGATTGTGTTTTTCACCTTGCCTCTCAAAGAATGTTAGTAGTTGCCAAATGGTGCTTAACAGACAATTACCAGTCTGTCCCTCCTCCGTATTTTAAATTATATTATAATAAATAATATTTTTTTCTCTATCAACAAATAGGAGGATTGTTTCTGACTTAGAACTTGCAGACCAAATATTTTTACACCAGGATGTTAAGATATACATCCTGTGTTTCTTATTACTGTAAACAAAATACATTTATTGAAGAATTTTTTCATTAGAAACTAACATTAAATTCATAAGCTACAGTGTTAAGATAATGAATGCATGGAGTGGTAAGAGTGTTGACGTGCTTGCAATTTGTAGTATTATTTATTTTTTGTTTTGTCTTTTGAGTGAGGAATCTATGTGTGAACATCTCATGGCTTACTTGCCTTGACTGTCACTGTTTTTCCAGGGTCAAAAGGTGGTTCTGGGACTGGAGCTTGGTCCTTACGATGTTATAGGGAGAAATATAATGGTGGCTGCGTTCTTTTAACTTGTATTCTTATGGACACTGCATTATATGGTGCCTCAGTGCTTCTACACATAGTGCTACTGGAGTTGTGAAAAGGCATCTGATGTACAGTTTAGAAGATGAAGTGACATGGCAAGAAGAATATGACAGTGAATAATAAGTGGACTGAACATAAGCAGGAAAAAACATAAGCTACTTGCTAGAACGTGATAAATCATTGCATAATAAAGGAAGATGTAAAAGTAGTATCCTTAGAAATTCTTTAAATTAGTTTAGATGATAGACTAGTTACAATGGTAGTTATAATAGTAGTTTCTATTCATGGAAAACACCTGATTGATCAAGGAATGGATTAGGGGGACAGATGAAGACCTGAAGCCTGTAGCATCCTAGTCTGATCACTTATCTGACTGCTCTTTGAGTGAGAGGTTAAACTAGAGACCTCCTGAAGTTCCTTCCAACCTGAATTATCCTATGAAATACATATATCCAAGGCTATGCTGAAGAAAAGAAATAAAGACTGTATATTACAGTCTATAGAATAATAGAACCATAGAATGGTTTGGGTTGGAAAGGATGTTAAAGATCATCTAGTTCCAATGACCCTGCATGGGCAGGGACACCACCTGTCCTGTCCAGTCTAGATTTGAGCAATTCCAGGGGTGAGGCAGCTGTAACTACTCTGGGCAACCTGTTGCACTTTCTCATCACCTTCACACCGAAGAATTTCTTCCTAATGCCTAATCTAAATGCCCCCTCTTTCCATTTTAATCCATTACACCTTGTCTTGTCACTACTCACCCTTATAAAAAGTCCCTCCCCAGCTTTCTTGTAGGTCCCCTTCAGGTATGGAAAGCTGTTATAAAGTCTTACTGAAGACATCTCTTGTACAGGATGAACAACCACAACTCTCTCATCCTGTCTTCATAGGAGAGATTCTCCAGCCCTCTAATAATCTTTGTGGCTCTCCTCTAAATTCTCTCTGACAGCTCCATGTCCTTCTTATGTTGAGGGCTCTAGAAACGGACATAGTACTTCGCATGAGGTCTTCTCATGAGGATGAGACCTTTGAGGTCCTTTGACCTGCTGGCCACACTTCTTTTGATGGAGCCCAGGATATGATTGGCTTTCTGGGCTGCAAGCAGACATTGCTGACTCATATTGAGCTTTGCAACTAACTTCACCATTTCCCTCAGAGCAACAGGTGGATCTCACCAATTCCCACGGAATCATGCACTTTCTGGTTCTTTAGATGGTGTTGAATTTGCTCTTCCCCTACAGTGGATTGAAACTCCCCTCCCCCCATGCTTTTCACTTTTTTTTTCTCTCTCTCTCCGACCCACCCCCCCTGCCCTCGCCCCCAGCTCCATTTCATCTCCCCTAATTTTCTGCTTTTCTAAGTGCTGGGCAATTAACACTTCCCTGTGTAACTGTGTTGTGATCCTAGAACAAGCTTTTTGTGCACTATCTGTCCATACCGAGGAATGGTCAGATGTAAGCATGTTGTGCCAGTCATCATTTAGATTAGATCATCAAGACCAATAGATACATTATGTTATTGGCAGTAATGAGAAAATAGCCAATTCATTTTACTAGCAATGGTGTGTTGTCCTAGTACAGACCAACTTAAAACTGGGTCTGTTCTTTCCTCCAGATATGGCTGCTTCATAGGTGCTTCTTTCAGGTATGCTTTTAAAAGGCATTTCTGTGTGTGTGTAAGTGTGTGGAGGTGCATGTTAAAGCCACCTGTCTGCTTAATCAGCAGCTCACTTCAGTGTTTTGGGGGGATTGACTCCCACTGCTAGGGTGATTGCAGCAGGCACTGCTGCCTGCTAATATGTCTTGGCACTTAAATAGAACTACTTTCACGCAAAATAAGCTTGTAGAGTTCTCCTGTGCAAATGGCATGGAAGTAGAAGGATTGCCTGCAGGGTATGAGACCAGGAAATGAGTTTCCTGATGATCACAACTCCAGCTCCAAGGCTTTTGTTAGCTTACTAAAAGAATAGAGAGAAGCCAAGGAGAGATTAATTCCTTTGAAATTCAGTGCTGTGTTGCTCTGGGTTATTCAGTGTAGTTTGCAAGCCAAAGAATGAGTCCTAGTAAAGTCACTACATTTTTTTTCTCATTCTTTCCTCTCACCATGTCAAATGCTAAAGGTCATTTCAGAAAGGGCATGGGAGAGACCTGGGAGAACATTTTTCTTTCTAAGGAAATCAAGTGATTAATTCTGAGTAATGCAATGTTGCATGGTAATCCTGTATAGAGGTGATGAAGTACCTGCATGTCTCTGCAGTACCTGCAATGCTTTTCACATGGTCACTTTCCAAATTTTAACAGCCTGGTTGTTAAAAGGACAATGCACCTTCTCAATGCTCATTGATCAAACAACCATAGGGCTGAATAGGTCCCTTCTGCTGGCAAAAAAGACATACACATACTTCCAGCTGGGAACATCATGCCAAAGGTAAGGATTAGAAAAAGGAAAACTTTGCAGAGTAAAAGGCATCTGGACAATATTACAGCTATCAGACATGAACAGCCCATCTCAAAGACTAATGCAGTAGAACTCCAAGGACAAAGGTTTGAACTTCTGTGCCCCTCAAGTTCAATTAGCATGGTAAGTGCAAGTACAGTTGTCTGATGTATGCAAGACCTTCAGGATCTCAACTTTGTAGAGTCTCCATATCTAGACCCATCCACTGAAACCTGGAATTTCTCACAAACACAAATGCATTGAACTTTATAGCGTTACATCATTTCAAGAAGAATTACCTCATTATAGCAGCATAGGCTAGATAGATCTAGAGAGATAAATTGCTGAAAGGCTGTAGTATAACCCAGAGGAATAATCTAGGGCTCTATGTCCTGTGTAGCAAAACTATCTCCTCAATGGCCCAAGGTTTGTGGCAGGAACCAGCTGACTTTCTCTGAGGTCAGTGTAAAATACTTGCTTAGTCTATCCTCCATCCATAGTGGCCATGTTCACGCATGCATTAATCATGTATTTTCCCTGGCAAATAGTGTTCTGTTATGTCCAACTAAGAGATGTGAAGGAAGCTCTTGAGGAATATAGTGGTATGGCACATATATCCACTGATAATTTTCTTTTTAACTGCCAGCAAGGTTGAAGTATAGTAAGCAAAGGGTGCATTGTTTCAATTTCATTATACAAACAAATAAAAGTACTTGCAGTTCCATGGAATTTTTACACAGTTAATCATAAACCTGATATTTGCGTCTCACGGGCATTGAGCATTGTGTAGATATTGGAGCTGGGACAAGTTGGTTTGGAAAGGTTTGCCTGGTATAGCTATGTTCAAGGCTTAACCCTCACTCCCCCACTCAGGTGCTTGCAAAAGAAATCTCATAATCACAAATATAGGTTAGCCTATGAACTGTTCATACCTCATTCTATCTTGCAGGTAGCTGCTTGCTTTGAGATGTCCTCAAAAGATCTGTTCTGGTATGATTCCTAAGGCTGACTTGAACCATCAAGGGCATAAGGTGTTTTTTTTCCCTTTGTACCTATGCAGTTTTTAGACCCCTTCTTTAATTTCTGTGAAGTTATTCCAACTTTTCCTTATGGCAGATATGCCCACTCCCTGACTGTAAATGCTGAAAACTTGGAGACTTCTTTAATAGCCTTCCCACATACATGAATGTACCCATTTAAATGCACTCAGCTCGCATTTAGGCATCAAGAGATACCTATGCTTAATGAGCTTCTTGCTTTATCCATCAAATCCATGATCTCCCATTCAGACACTGTGTC
The DNA here is from genome assembly GCF_000747805.2 of Chaetura pelagica. Classification (NCBI taxonomy): domain Eukaryota; kingdom Metazoa; phylum Chordata; class Aves; order Apodiformes; family Apodidae; genus Chaetura; species Chaetura pelagica. The sequence goes on along the minus strand of NW_009953105.1, from coordinate 912,277 downwards.
CCAACCTGTCTCTGTATCTTCATTTAGGACCTGTGTTGTGCCTTGAAATGGTTTTAATCTAAATCTGGATGTGGATATTTGTGTCCAGGGATCATCACTATTTCATTTTGCCACTCTGTATGGGTTACAAGGGTGACTGCCTTGAAATGTAGCTGATTACGGTGTGAACAATTTCCATTTTCACGTAACTGTTCCTGCCATCCCTTTTCACTCCCATTTTACTAGCTCCTTTATATGTCGCTATGACACATAGCTGGTCTTTCAGCAGCGTGTTGTCCTTACTTTTTAATTTCCTGTTTTCCCAGCACATAAAATAAACCACACATGCTTCTTATAGATCTCTGCTGGACATTATCTCAAATCAAATCCTCTCCTCTGAACATCTTTAAGTTTAGGTATGTTCAAACCATTTAGATTCACAAAGACCCCGGTGCCCTCTTAGGGAATCCACCCTTAAACACATTTACACTGGGAAAATTTTAATTGTATAAGAAACACTGTTTGAATGTGCATCCTGCAGCTGGGAGCTGCTTACTCATTTGCAGCCTTCCCAAAAGTTTTGACATTATATGCTGTATATAAAATGCCATAGCAAAATACAGAGTCGTTGATGGAGACCTAAGTTCAGGAATTAACTTAAACTCTTGTCCAGGCAAACTACAGTACTTGTCGCCATTTTTTCTTGTATTTCTAGCTCATTAACAAGGTATCCACATGACATAAGATTCTAATCTCTCTAGCTGTGCTCCAGTTCCTGTTTCTGTAAACCAGTGGCATCTGGGGGATTGCACAACAGTTTGTAGTTACAAGTGGTTCTAGTGCAAACATGGATATGATGAATGTCAGGTTGGAAGGGACCTCAAGTATCATCTGGTCCAACCTTTTTAGGTAATACTATATTATATGAAGTGGCTCGGCACCCTGTCAAGCTGAGACTTAAATCTGTCCAGTGTGGGGGAATCTACCACTTTCCTTAGATTATTCCAATGTTTGATTGTCCCCATGGTAAAAAATTTATCTCTTGTGTCCAATTAGAATCTCCCCAGGGTCAGCTTGCACTCATTACCCCATGTCTTTTCCATGTGGCTCCTTGTAAATAGGGAGTTTTCATCTTGTTGGTAGCCATGCTTTAAGTACTATATTCACGAGATCTTGGGAGAGAGAGAGGTGCAACACTACTGGCTCCTGTGGTTTTACCATGTCCTGGTTTATGAATGTAAGAGGAATAGTTTTATATCTCTGCTAAAATATTATTTCACCACTTTTGTGATCCTTTCTTTATCTTTGTGCATTACATTGTCTTTGCATTCAGTGAAAGATAGTTTTATGTGCTCAAAAATCAGTTTTGCTTTGGTCCTGACAGCATCAATGTGTTTGCTAAGAGATTCTAACCATAATAGAGAGACTAGACCCAGTAATCTATTTTGCCCTGCCTGTTTAACACCTAGTATTGCATAATTGTTAAGCTTTTTCTCTGAGTGATCATTGCATAGTCAGTAGGGCCTAATAATAAATGTTTTGACTTCTGAAAAGGCAATATTTGCAACCGTATTAATAACTGCTGTAAGGTATACTTTGCCAAAACCTCAAAGAAATCCACGGAACTGTGTCAGTTCATATGGACAGAAAATAATCTTATAAATATTTTCTTACCAATTGGTCCTTATCACTCCATACACATTTTTAACATTTTTCTTTCAAATGAGGAGAAAAAAATAACTGATGTTGCATTGGGTCGAATCTCAGTGCTACAGAACTTTTTATTTGCCACAGACATTATTTATTAATACCAATCTCTCTCATACACGTTTACTCCCAACAATATGAGCAACGACGGAAATGCTTGCACAAAGGAGTGGCTGGATGCCACTGCACTGTTACATTGAGTTGCTTTGACCTTCACACTGAGGAGACCAAGCCAAACACATAATTAATAACAAGTCTATATTCTCTCTAGGATTTGTATGTTTTTCCTTTCAGTTTGTGCAACCAATTCATGTTTGCCCTGCTGTTTCATTCTAGCCTTTGTTACCCTTAACTTTTCCATGGAAAACTTACCTTGCTATTTATAATTTTTTTTAGTTTGTATTCTATCCCGAATTGTTTCTCAGTGCAGGAGTTTGTGTTTTTTTGTTGTTGTTTGTTTTTCCCATGATCCTCTCTCTCAGAGCCTGGACAGTTTTGCAGGGATCTTTGCAAAGATTCTTATTTTCCTGCAAGTCCATACATGAAGAGATACACACTGGATTTTTCCTTTTCTTCATCATGCCACGGTAATGTTTCTAAGAAAATGTCCCTTCATTGAGTTGTGTGGAAAGGAGACCAAAGCTTCAAGATGAGGGATTCTCCTACCCAGGAGCAGAAGAAGTGGTGCTTAGATGGTGCCTCCTGGCTGGAAGATGACTTCGCTGCTTCGCTGGGGAAGGAATTTGAGAGGGATGACTGTTATCCCTTGTTCATCAGGTTGCCCGGTATCCCTTTTGAGCCATATCTGGATTTGCAGATCATCTTTTCATAAAGAGAGTATAAAAGAACTAAAATGCTTTGTTACTCAATTACTTCCAGTTCATCAGTTCCAGTTTACAGCAAGTTAGGGTCTCTCTGATGACTATGTGTGTGAAGAAGCTGAAGAAATATTAAATATTAACAAACATAACTCAATCGGTTTAGAAATTGGATCTTCATGGAATAGCATGCAAAGCTAGTAGTCTCTTGTGACCATTGCCTAGCTCCTTATTGTTACTACCTTTTCTTATAATTTATCCAAATGTTGACCAGAAGAGGTAAAATGGGCATTTGCATGAGATTTAATATGTTTAGAAAAATTCAGGTAAAATGCTTAGACTATTTTCTAGACTGATGACAGCATTTTCTCACCTCACTAGGGTAGCATAAAAATAAATAAATATTTTGGTGCTAATACTGTATTATTAGTGCTAATGCATTAATAGAATGTAACACAGTAATGTGCATACATTAAATGTTTATTTACATTATAAATAAATGAGTTACTGTAATACCTCAAATACCATGAGGATGAACACTATAAGAAAACTCATGAGGAAATGAATTGATGTTTTCAGAACAAGTTTGATTCATCTGCAGCGAATACAGCTCAGGGCCACTCCCTGAATGTGTGCTATTGGCTAGGTTCTCTTTGAATTTGTACAGTCTTGCCTGTGTCTTAAGTACCACACCTCCTAAATTGTCACAAGGTTAATAATGTTCTTCTAGTTCTGTTTCTTGTGTATGGTTCCTAGGTTTTGAATAAGTCATGTATAAAAATAGGTTTTTCAACACTGGATTATGCCCATGGATGAAACTTTTAGATCCTCTATGACAAAGGTCTGTAGCAGTGGTAGTAGCTGCTGGGCCAAATGGAGGACTCGCTGGAAAATTTGCCTTTTCAGGAGGGTGGATACACGAGAATTGACTTTGTTAGCTGCTAGGAAAGCCCTGTGAAGCCAGAAAGTGGAGAGCACTCAGTGAAGTAGGAAGCTACAGTGAATATGGCTCTTCACCATGAAATCCATTTTGTGGACTATGATTAGTCCGTGAGCTTTCAACTGGCTAATTTTAATTGGATTTTATTGGGAATGGTAAATAGTACACTCTTAACTCAACAGCCTGTTGTAATCAGTCCCTGCTTCAAACATAAAATTCCTGAGTTTTCCAAAGACAAGGCAGGAATATTTTTTACTAATAATGTGAAGAACAGCATCTTTTCCCTGTCTTCTTTAATTTCTTGGAAAATCATAGATTATTATGAATTACAATTATTCAAAATTTTTTTTCAAAGCAAATGTCCATGATTGAAAATTTAAATTTAGCCAAGCAGCTAAGCTTTAAAGTTTGGCGAACAATAAAGAAAAAATTACAAGACCTTACAAGCCTGAGTAATGGACAACCTTACTAACATGTAATGCTTGCCTATAACATCAAACACTGGAAAGAGAATCTGTCCTGCTCCTTCTAGCCTCTCTAATGATGTGTTTACAAAAAGTATATTATTTTACAGCAAACTCTATTAATTGCTTCTCTTTTTGTTGCAACAAAAGGAAGTGACAACAGAATACGCTGAATTCTCTGATTGCTTGGCCTGTCTAACCTATGTATCAGATTCTTACACTCTTCTTTTGAAATTCCACTGGAATTTAACAATGAAGCAGACATTAACATTAATGGAAGAAAATAGAAATTACCATACATTTGTTCTCTGTTTTCATCGTCAGACACTACAGTAACAGATGACAATTTAAGAAACTAGACAGTTTTAGATAACTTCCTGGATGCTTGATGGCTGTAATTAAATTAATTAGGGGCATCTGCACTGACTCTTCTGCCATACTGTGAATTTGCTCTCCTAGATCTTAATTATAGAGATTTCCATTATTCCTCTGCCTCCTAGATTTTTGTGAGGACCAAAATCATGTAAAGTATGTGGCTGCAGTGCTGGAGAAGGTTATACAGAGGGAAAGGCCTGCCCGTCTCTGAAAAGAACCCATAATCCTCTCTCTGCTGAACCCTGCTCCTTCTGGCCTCTCTAATGATGTGTTTACAAAAAGTATATTATTTTACAGCAAACTCTATTAATTGCTTCTCTTTTTGTTGCAACAAAAGGAAGTGACAACAGAATACGCTGAATTCTCTGATTGCTTGGCCTGTCTAACCTATGTATCAGATTCTTACACTCTTCTTTTGAAATTCCACTGGAATTTAACAATGAAGCAGACATTAACATTAATGGAAGAAAATAGAAATTACCATACATTTGTTCTCTGTTTTCATCGTCAGACACTACAGTAACAGATGACAATTTAAGAAACTAGACAGTTTTAGATAACTTCCTGGATGCTTGATGGCTGTAATTAAATTAATTAGGGGCATCTGCACTGACTCTTCTGCCATACTGTGAATTTGCTCTCCTAGATCTTAATTATAGAGATTTCCATTATTCCTCTGCCTCCTAGATTTTTGTGAGGACCAAAATCATGTAAAGTATGTGGCTGCAGTGCTGGAGAAGGTTATACAGAGGGAAAGACCTGCCCGTCTCTGAAAAGAACCCATAATCCTCTCTCTTCTGAACCACATGGAAATGTTAACAAGCATACTTGAGAGCATGGGGGCAGCATAGCTGGCCAGGCAGCACAGTAAATTTAAGGAGCCACCACCCTGTATGGCACGCTGCTTTGAAAATAACACTCTACTAAATAATGCATGCTGGTGTGCTGGCCAAGTTAACCTCACCTTGCCCAGACCTGCTGGTACAATGTGCGTTTGTCTGTCTGGAAGTATTCTGCGTCTTAGTAACCAGAGATGTCTCTGCCCTTAGGAGCTGAGACAGAGAAGGCTTGCAGCCACAAAACTAAAAAGTGACACACCAGTATACACATCACATTTGAACCAAATTTCTGCTGCTTTTACTGGTCTCTTTTCTAGCAGTAGGAAACTCTGATTTTCCTAACTGTCTTGAAATCCAGTGGGCACATTGTCCTGTGGTGCTTCGGCATTATATGTATGAGATGTATTTCAGTATGACTCTTTGAACCTCAATTGGGACAATGTAAGAGGTGGGTTCCTTGTTAAAGATGTCCTACTGAGGAAGAGATGTGCCCTTTTTTGCTTTCTCATTCTTTGCTTACTTAGCTTTTTCCTGGTCTGGATTGATAAGTCATTATTTTGATGATGAAAACTTTAGTATAGATATTCATGAAGACATGAACTGGTATGCAAATACGTGGATTTGGTAACATGAATGATTAGAGAAATCTTACAGGTCCTGCACCCGCTTATGAAAACTCAAAACAGTTGCCTACCTGTTTTAAGTGTCTTCCTTAAACCTTGATGTTGTAACCACAAGACAATAATACTCTCCAAGGTGGTTGTTTACAGCCTTCCTTCTTCCTCAAGGACAAATTTCTTTGATAGGAGAGAGTCAAGGTGAGCAGCCATGCAACTTGACTATAACAACTCAAGTTTTGATGTAATTTGTGCTAATGTGGATGATGGGAACAAAGGTGACATTCCTTGTTTCTGATATCCACTATTTATCTTAAACTAGTTCAGTATAAATAACATGCATTAAATGTTTCCCCTACACTGACAATAAGCCTTGATTAATAATTAATAGTATCTCTGGATGCTGAAGGACAATTCATTCCTTGTGCTTGGTAAATGTAGCACTGAGAATGCATGGCAGTATGTGTCTGGAGAGAGATTTATGGTGGGTCCCAGAACCAAAAGTTTAAAAAGGCTGTAAAATTCAATTCACCACTGAAGAGTCACTGTACAATAATATTTAGCACTTCTTCTGTTCTATGCATATAATTTACTGAAACTTCAAAGCCTTCCTAAGTAACTATCTTTTCAGCTGTTTTCATGTTAGAAGTCTTTTCTAAATAGTGAAATAATTAGATGATGGTTTCTATGTTCATTTAAGCACTTCATTTCCTGCTCAGGTTCATGGTTTCAGGTTGAAGTGGTAACTCCCAGTCAAGAAAAACTTTGGTCTCACAACTCTTAGAATTGTCCTGCAAGCACATAAGGAAACAGCCTTTCCTTGCTTTTCATCCCAGCTAAGAGATAAATTGATGACAGAATTAGTGAAAGGTCTCTAATGCCATGTCCAGGTCATGGCTCAGAGGAACAAGCAAAAATATCTTGACTGACTTCCATGCACTGTGGAGATGTACTGTAAGAAAAGTTTTAGCTTTCCCCTGCTGATCTTAACATTCATTGTTAGAACAGTTAAAACCAGAGAAATGGAAAACTAAGCACTCAACTGCTGTTTTTTCTGCCCTTCCAGTAAGAATGTAGGTGACTTTTCATACTCACCCTCCCATAAGCACACAGTTATGATGTTTTCCTTCTTTTTTCTTTTACTTTCTTTCAGATACCCAGAGATGCTGGAAGACTAAGAGACTCCACAAGGATGGTCAAGGCATGAAAAGAAAGAATTGAACTCATGATATTGGCTCACCCAGTTCACCTCCCTGTCTGCACAGGGCAACTCCATACCATATATCTCCTAATGATATTTCCAGTCTAAGTTTTATTTAGGACATGGCTGCTTTTCATTCTCATTCTAATTATAATCTTCCTATCTATGTGAAATAATACCCACCAAAAAAAAAAGAAGTTCTTAAAAAACAAAAAAAAAAGAAATAAATCAATCTTTTCTTTTGTTCTGGAACACACATATAAGTATAACCCGGTTAGACCTGTTCTCCTTGAATACTGAGGACTGAGCTGGCCTTATGCAAATACTCCCAAGCTCATTTTATTTGTTGTCATTGCAGACCCAATCAAATGAACAGGAAATGACCTAAGAAATTTCTCTATTGGCTCCCTGAGAGTTCAGTAAAATGTTTTAAAATTAATATCACATCCATTTATCTTCACTCCTGAGAGTCTGTAGGAGACATAACCTCTGTTTACCCAACCTATTGTTCTGTACACAGTTTTCCCACTACCTCAGCTAAGGATTTCCACTTCAGAATCTGCAGCTAAATGAGGTAAGGTCTTCAGGTTATATATATATATTGGTTGGTTTGTTTGTTTATTTATTTTTTATATACTTCCCTTAAATTGAAAAACTGAAACCAGTGAAAATAAAAAAAAAGAGAAGTGTCTGCTGGAGTCATGCCCACCCTACCAAGCTCCTACTTTCCCCTCTTTGGAACAGCAGCTAAGCTTATTTGATCAAAAGGCTTTTTAAAGTTACAATAAAGACTTCTGTTTTCCTATTCTGAATTTGTATCTTACTTCTGTTTAAATACCTCTGTTTTGTTTAAGTTTGAGTGGGACTAGATCTGCTGCCTTTATTTACCCTGAATTGTTATTGACTTTGAATTGAACCAGTGGCTTCATCATGATTACTTAAAGTTTCCTTAGGATTCTTTTTATTTATTTATTATTATCTAATAATATTCTGCTGCTTTTGTCCAGAGATCGGTCATCTGTTCAGTAAGACAAAGGGCGAGAAAGTGGACTTTCTCAATACCATTGAAAGTGTTGGTGTTGCAGAACTGGGCAACATCTTAAAATTGCGATGTTTCTGTTGCTTTTAGTGGTGAGGATGTTGATGGTGATCGTGCTGATAACAAAAAATTCTAAGTACATTTATAATTTGTCTCAGGTTTGTCCTCAGGGCAATTTCTTGGCAGTTCTGTGGTGAGGGGGATTCTCCTGATCTTAGTCCCTTCTAACTTAAAGCACTGCACAGAACCCAGCTCAAGCACTGAGTAGGTAAACAGTGTGAGTAGAGGCCTGCAGTATCTTTGCCTGTTTAATTTGTTTCTCTTCCAATGGTAATTTTATTTGAATATAACCAGAATTAGCCCCTTAAGGTTGCTTAAGTAATGGTGGAAGTGAATGCTAAGAAAAAAGTTGCTAAAGCTCTATGTTGATTTTGTAAAAATTTTTAATGGGCTTAGTGATAAATGTTTGCAATTCACCATGAGACATTTTAAACACATGCCCTTGTGTATATGGTCATTAAGTTACTTTACCGGTAATGTGCTTTTGGATTAATTAATCAAAAAATATCATATGATACCTTTGTTTCCAAAGTACATCCAACTATCATTTTTTCCCTATTCTGTAGACAAAGAAACCAGATCATAATGACATAAATTAACCATGAGGTAAAAGTTTAATTTAGTGATATTATTTGTACTTGTCTCTCATGGAACTGTGTTAAATATACCTATCCTGCACTAGTATTATCTGTAACTTGTGAAAGCTTGTAGTTCAATTTAAAAATGCACTCCTTTATGGTTTTTTTTTATAGCAAATTTGTGGGTAGCAATTTAAGCCAGTTTTATGACGTCTGTTTAGCACTGTAGAAAATACCAGAGCTGGAAAATATAGTAGTCTTATACTTAATGCAGAAACCAAAGAAAACACTTGTGATTAAAATTAGAAAAAAAAAAAAAAAAGATTAAGGTATTTTGCCAACAAATATCAATTAATGACAGTTGAATTCTTCTCCCTTATAGTTTTAAAAATCAGAATTCTTCCCAGAATTTTTAAGAGTTTAATTAAGTAGCTTGAAGTGGAGCTTATCTTTTAAGAAAATTTCCAATCTTAAAAACAAAATTATCCAGAAATCCAGTGATGCGAAATTCACCAGAACTTTTTTAAGTGCCTCAGCAATTAAATAACATTTGTCTAGAAATATTTTATCTTATTTACAGTCTGTGCAATGATGTAGCTTCAACATTCAGCTACCTGATTTTGTTGTATTTTGATGATTAATGACAACTTCCCCTAGATGACATAGTTCTGTTCCTTGGGTAGGTAGCTGAGGACAAGTCCTTCCTTAGCCTAGTCTTTGATAATTGTGGTAGTCTGAGCTCCATAGGCTATTTCCTTTCATGGAAAATCTTACATTGCAATGAAAACCTCAACCTGTTGCGTTGTAAACTTTTCCATCTTTTAATCACTTCAATAGTCTCCCCTAATGTTTCAAAATCTGCTGTGAAATTTGGATTCAGGACTGGAAGTCAGCTTCAGGAATAGCAGCACCAAAGGCAATATGTGTCAATATACTGGGAGTTCTGGGTCAGGATCTTATAAAGCATGTTCAAGTCATTGTCCTCCAAACCCTTCTTTTTTTTGAGCATTGGCCCCAATGCAGAGATGAGGTTTTCTGTAGAACAGTTGATGTTGTTTGTTTGAATTTTTTTTGCCATTTTTTCCTAGTCTAGTGTCATTTGTAAAGCCTATAAGGATTATAAAAATGTATGTTTTTCCTGCGTTGTAGTAGTAAAGGGTCTCTTATCATACCAAAATAATGCCTTGTTTGCCCCAGAACCAATCAGGTAGCCCTTCACAGCAATCTATAGGGTGACAACAATACATATTAACCCAGTCATGGTGAGATCAGATAATAGAACGTGGTGTGTTTAACATGGGATATTATTACCCTCTTGTCACCTGAGAAAATATATTATGGTATTTTCAGAGTAATTTCATATTACTTCAGATATTCACACAGTGTTGTGAGTTTTCAACAGTAGTTGAAAGAGACAATAGGAGAGTTGGACAAAGACAAAATTAAATAATTTAGTTCCCACTGAACTTCCTTGATTTTTTTCATTCCCAATGAATTTTACTGTTAACATCAGTACTTTTTCTTTTTGGGAGATGCAAGGTAACAAATTACAATGGAGAGAGATCAAACTGAAAAATAAAAGTCATCCAGAGACACAGGATGAAGAGAAATTAGAAAAAAGAAAAGAAAAAAAAAAAAAAAAAAGGATTTCTGTAGATGCATCTGTCCAGACAAGACTGACATGTTAGCTTGTTGCTTGCCTCACAGCTATTCTCACCAAGAAAAACCCTGCAAGGATGAAATTCTACAGCTGTTGAAGAAGTGAATATTTATGTACAATTCTCACAGAAGAAGATTAATAGTTTTGCTGGCTCAGAGAACTCAGAGAACTGTGACACCTTTCAGAGATCTGTGACACCTTTCTAGAATCAGCGCTTACCTTCCCTCCCCTGTTCAACCCCTTCATGCTCTTTATAAACATTCCTAACTTAGTCTCATGATCAAATAATTCAGTCTTGTCCCAGGCAAACTTCCCACTAAGTGCAGTGTAACCTCAATCTGTTCTGTGGAATCTACAGTTATGTGCTTTCTATTGCTGTTTATTTGCTTACATTCTATTTCCACACGTGTCCAAGTTCTTCCTGCAGTACAATGAATACCATCACTGTGAACTGGAGCAATAACCTACAGTACAGAGAGAGATTGGAAGGGGGGTGGTACAGGATACAGGCCTGATGGGCTTAAAATTGGTCAGTGTGTCAAGACCATGCTATAGATAAAGATGAATGACCACTTATTATTCTGATGGCACTCTGACCACCCTTTACAGGATTTTCTCTGTTCTTGCAGTGCTGACTTTCTCATCAGCCTTCCTACAGTTGTAAAGTAGGTATTCTGTTGAGGACAAAGTATTGTTGAGGCAAACAGCACATAAAAAGAAAGAGTCACAAACTTAATTGTCATTACTAATGACATATGATGATATGATGTGGCAGAAACAAATATAAAGGCTTTGCTGCACATGAGGAAATGACCAGAAATGCTAACTAGTTTTCTATCTTGCATAGGTTGTGGTGTCTAGGGAAGTAAAGTCTCTGCCCAGTCTCACAGCCTAGTTACTATTGAACTTTCAAGCACAAACTCATGGAATTTTCTTCCTTATAAGTGTCTTGTGAGCAGCAGTGATGTCCAACACCATCTTTAGCAAAGCTCACTGCTTTCAGTCAGTCAGAGCCTAGTGCTCAAGGGCATTTCAAGATCTAGAACTAAAAATGTCTCCTTCTCATTCTTTCTGTCCCTACCTTCAGCACACCCTGCAGCTTACATGTATTTTAGCCCCTGATAAACTGAGGATTTATTTTAGTAAATTTTCGAGAAAAGGGTGCATTGCAAACTTGGTAAGGATGAGATTCATAAACAATACTGCTGATAGAAATGGTAAGCAAAGAAGGGTTTGTTCACATAGGTGGGATATGGAAAAGGAAGTATTAATGTAGCTTCTATGGAAGTAATATGAAGTCTTTCTTAGTATGAGAGGTTCTTTGAGCTCTAATAGGGATATAGTTTGTACCAAACCCCTCACTGAATGCCTAAAATGCGTGCAACATTTGTTTTTCATTGATCTATAGAAGGGTGAGAATGAGTAAAACATGCAGTCATGCAGCCAGTGGAGCAATCAACTGGCAGTTGCCATTTTGTGCATCTCCCTCTGAGGAAGAGACCTTCAAGACTCCTTTTCCAAAAGCTGACATTACACAGGGTTATTGTTAATTTTTCTCTGCTGATCCAGTGAAATGGGCCCCACAGGAATCCATATGAGAACTATTAGGCAAAACTGCTAGCTTGGGCTGTGTAGTCACTGGTTACAGACCAAGAAGATGAGGCAATAAAAGAGAATTGGTTGGCAGTGATGAAAAGGAAGTAATTCTACTTACAGGATCTGCAAAAACTAAACTAAACAAACACTAAACTAAAACAAAAGTCCCTGCCTACTATGGAGAAATGTTACAGGCATAAACACTTGAGATATTTCCTCAGCTAACAATCAGATGTAGTCAGAATAGTCTCTTGAGCCCCTACAAGTCTTTAAGTATGAAGGAACTATGTGTAAAATATACTCTACTGTCCAAATTACTAGTGCCATCATCAACTCTTGGTTTTCTTTCATCTAGCTCTGAGCAGGTAACTGATTTCTATTGCTGTGTAATTAATGAACCTGTGTAGATCTGCCAAAGATCAAGGTAGGGAATCATGATATAATTATTAGCCCCAACCTGTCTTAATGATTTTTCTGAAACGTTTAATTATTATTAAACAACAGTTTAGAACCTTGCATCTTGATGCTACACTTTCAAAGTGTGCCTGCTTAAGCAATTGTCTCATAGATTGGCATGGCTGTGGAGGGGCTTTATCACGGAGTCAAACTCTGACATGTTCAAGGGCACGGTTCTCATCTCCTTTGCAGCAGGATCTCACACACTACTTACATAAAACAGAACTTACTTATTATATTCCCTCAGCAGCTGCACTGACAGAGGAAGATGTAAAGTTTTACAAGACTGAATTCGTAGGTGATTAAATGAGTAAAATATTCTTCAAATTGATCAAACAAGGGATGTACAAAAGAGTAGATGTTTCCTTCATTTAGTGACTTGTAGATATCGTTACTGTCCCTAAGACTTTTTTAAATGGGGCTGTAATGCTTAGTAAGATTAGGCAGAAACTTCTCTTCTTTCTTTAAAAGCTCAAATTATTAAATGTTTTTGGATTATAGTCAAGTTGTAGTCTATCCAGTAATTTTTTTCTTAGTCTGCCTGTAGCCATTCCCAATAAGCATGCACTCACACAAGCATACTGCACTAAGTACATGCACATGCACATCCCTTATCTTCTACACAGGCTTTCTTGCTTTACTTTTAAAAATAGGAGTTCAAATATTTGCCCCAATTTCAAGCAATTTTGCTTGCTAATCTAAAGGACTCCTTCATTTAATGCCTTAAAATGCTACATCTGATGTTTTTGCTTTGTGCTGCAGCAGTTTTTCTTGCAGAAACACACATGTCTTGAGAGTTGGTGTGCCCAGGGCTTCTCTTTCCCAAACACCACACTATGAGCACCAGGCCTGCAGCTCTAGCACCAGCCAGGATCTTCTATTCTAGCATTGATATAATGGAGGGATGCATAGGCTCAAAGCATAATCAGTGCTACTATACATGTAAAAAGCTAATAGGGCTTCAGGGCATTTACAGTCAAGGTATCACTCTGCCTTATGCTAAGACATATCTTCAATATTAAGGAGAGAAGGGAGAGGAAAGGGAAAAGAAAAGAAAAGAAAAGAAAAGAAAAGAAAAGAAAAGAAAAGAAAAGAAAAGAAAAGAAAAGAAAAGAAAAGAAAAGAAAAGAAAAGAAAAGAAAAGAAAAGAAAAGAAAAGAAAAGAAAAGAAAAGAAAAGAAAAGAAAAGAAAAGAAAAGAAAAGAAAAGAAAAGAAAAGAAAAGAAAAGAAAAGAAAAGAAAAGAAAAGAAAAGAAAAGAAAAGAAAAGAAAAGAAAAGAAAAGAAAAGAAAAGAAAAGAAAAGAAAAGAAAAGAAAAGAAAAGAAAAGAAAAGAAAAGAAAAGAAAAGAAAAGAAAAGAAAAGAAAAGAAAAGAAAAGAAAAGAAAAGAAAAGAAAAGAAAAGAAAAGAAAAGAAAAGAAAAGAAAAGAAAAGAAAAGAAAAGAAAAGAAAAGAAAAGAAAAGAAAAGAAAAGAAAAGAAAAGAAAAGAAAAGAAAAGAAAAGAAAAGAAAAGAAAAGAAAAGAAAAGAAAAGAAAAGAAAAGAAAAGAAAAGAAAAGAAAAGAAAAGAAAAGAAAAGAAAAGAAAAGAAAAGAAGAAAGGAAAAGAAATACAGGTGTTATGAGGATTTCTTTTAACACTCCCTTCCTAGAACAGTGTTAAACTTGGTAATAAATTGCTTTGTGAGAAAATAATTATTTGAAAGAGTATAGAAATTTTTACTAGTTTTGCTGGTGAAATCTATTCCAGTCACCTTTAGGACTGAGATACATATTTGTAGCAGGGGAGCAAAAAGAACTGAAGGAAGTGAGCATTTTTCATGGTTTCTCACTCCTCCAATGTCCATCGTAGAGACCACCCACCAACTCAGTGGTTGCTGTGAGACTTGGCACTCCTCTGACCCAGATAGATAATTGAAGATGATGTTTTTGTCTCTTTTACAGGTTGCAGGTTTATAGTGGAGTTTGAACATAGCTTCCTTGGCCAAGTCGGCAAATAGAAGGAAAAAATGAAATGGAGAGAGAAAAAAATTTGAACAAAAATTTTTAAAAAAATTGAAAAAGGAAGAAGAGAAGGAATAGCAGTGACTATTGAAAGAGGATAAACAGGATTGTAAACTTCACATCCTAGGTAGTATTTGAGAAGTCAAATCTGGTAGTGCACAAAGGCTACATTAAAGCATTACCACGGTGAGTTTCTGCAGAAGGTTCCCTGGTGACTGTGCACACAACAGCCATTTAGGCAAGTTTATTGGTTCTAGCACAGCTGTGCTGACACTACTTCCTGTTTGCAGTAATTTCTTAGTTTGGTAATTGACATTTTCTGTCTTTTATAAACAATTCTGCACAGCCGGCTGAGTTGCAGTTTTTATACTTGATACTGACAACATGTTCTTGTTTTCAATTATATCTTGTAAAAATGGAATTGGCTTCCTCACTTCACCTTCAGTTGAACATTTTTCCTTTCCTTTCCTTTCCTTTCCTTTCCTTTCCTTTCCTTTCCTTTCCTTTCCTTTCCTTTCCTTTCCTTTCCTTTCCTTTCCTCTTTCCTTTCCTTTCCTCTTTCCTTTCATTCCTAGATTATGGATTTGACTCTGTGCATGCTCATATGGAAAAGCAAACCCTCCTAGTGCTTCAGGTTTTCTATCTCTCAGTAAAGTTCCTTTATAGCTTACACTTAATTTGTTGGTTTTTTCCTGCTAAATTTCAAACCACTGTGTCTCAGGTGGTTTTTCTTTATGCATTTTGCAGGACATCTCTTCTGAATTAAGTCTCAGCCCTGTGTGCTACTTTGACCTGTTGAGGTTTTCAGTTGATGGAAAAGTACAGTGTTGAGCTTTCCTCCAGAGACGAGATTATCCTGCAGCAAAGGACTATTTATGAAGCGGGAGGGAGTTCATGTAAGAACTGAAAGAGTACATTCGTACAAAACCCAGTGGGAAAAGCTCTATCATCAAACCTGCCCAGGCTGTTGAGGCAGATGCCTGGCTTTTGGTCTTTTGTTTATATTCCAACAAATCAAAGCTGGCTTGTGTTGTTATCAGAGTAAAGCAGCAGGTGCAAAAAAATAACTCTGCTGCCAACTCAAATGAAAGGTTAAGACCTCTGGGAGGTATTGAGTAGATAACACAGAGCCAATGCCAGCAACCGAATTAACGGCTCTATTTATGGTGGGGTTTACTTAATAACCTGCTCCTAACCCTGACATAAATACTCCATTGTATTGTTTAAGGCAACCACTGGAGAAAGCAATGAAAACAGGATGGACAGTGCTTGCTGTGCCAGGTGAGAAGGAGCAATGCCATAGAAGTGTTGATCCTCCAAACACAGATGGGAGAGAGGAGGAAGCTATCCTCAGCTTTTACAAAAGTGAAAAGACATTGTTTCCCACAGCATCTTGCCTTACCTATAGAAGGTGGCAGCAGAGTGAGGAAAATTAATTCCTCCTGTTTTCTGGTTACTTTTAATGAAGGCAGTGAGCATAAATGAGACCCAGCATATACGTCAGCTACTATCTCAGTGCCATGTGGCTCTGGGAGGTTCAGGCCTTCCTCAAAGTCTTGTGTTTATGGAGTGAGTGAACTGTCTGCTACACCCAGGGATGAAGTGGACAGCTATGGGGGTGAAACAGACTGCTGTCATGCAGCCCAGTGGAATGGGATACCAGAGGAGTAACCTTGCAATCTCTTATTCTTTACACAATAAATACAATATGAAGGAACCACATGGATATAGTTGGGCTCCAAAAAAATGTTTACTAAACAAACACAACATGCAATCCTCAATGAAAGTCAAATTAATGGTCTGACAGCAGGTTTCTGAAATAGAGTCAGTGAGCTCCATTAAACTATTTCAGTGGTGGCCACTCACTTCAGGACATTTTACATTGCAAAAAGATTCCCACCCTGAGATACTTGGTAGTCTAGAGAGGAATACAGGGTCAGCAGGCATCCTGGATGGAGTTACCATGCAGGTGGGCTTGGCAAGTTCCAGCTTGGCACTAAGGAATGTGGCTGACCGAGGCAGAGGAGTTAATAATCAGCCATGTAAGTCCTTCCTGTTGGCTGCACAGAATGATCCTTTCCGCTATGAGCCCTGAAGTCCTTCTGCTGTGTCTCCCTGAAGTATCCTTTTGCTATCAGGCCAGCAAAACTGTGTGATTAGGTGGTGGTTAGGCAGTGGGTTGTAATAAGGTATAAACACTGCTGTTGACTGGGTTAGACCAGCAAGCTAGTTCAGGATAAAATGCTTTACGTTCAACTTCCAGCTTCCCTGTCTTGGCTAATTTGTGCTGTGCCCCTCACATATTTGGTTAAGAAACATAACTAGTTTGTTGATTGAATGAATAAATTATTAAGAAAAATAGTAATCCCAATGGGAAAATGTTCATGTTCTCCAATGCTCTTTCCTGGTTTTGGTCTCCATCCCATGTTCCTTTTCCTCAGAAAAGAGCCCTAAAGGGGAAACCTGCAGTTTCCAAGCAGACGCTTTTTATAAAAACAAAATGTGTGAAACAGAATTTACAAACAAAGTGAAAAAAAGGATCTTTTACTTTGGAAGTAGACAAATTAGTGGTTGTTATTGTTGAAGCCAGACTAGTCCCATAACAAGGAAGTGCTGTTGTGATAGTGGTTAAAACAATCTTCTTCATGAAATACTGTTTGCTGCAGCAGTGTATGTCAGAGTCTATATATGAGTGGCTGTTATGTCAGAAACACTTCAGCACCTAATGAGAACCAAACATGAACCTATCATAATTATTGTAATTATTCACTAATAACTGAAAAGTCACAGAGACTACATATTAGCACTATGGGAAACAGTTCACTTGATATGCTGTTAGTCTTTAATACAGTGCAAACAAAAGCTGTCGAGGAAGGCAGAAGAAGGAGGTTGGGGAATCAGAGCCAAGGAAAAAGGAGGTGTTAGATGGTAATATTTTGTTAGCTGATGGGGTTCTTGAATAACTATAGACATGTGGCTTATCAAGCTACAGAGGCACCTAGAGTACTTTTGGGCCATTTTTATATTTAGTGTATTGTAAATGAAAGAAAGGTGTTTAGCAAAAGGAAATTAGGGAGATGAGCTGGCTCCTGGTTAGATAAAGGATGTAACAGAGAAATATGAAGGACATGAAAGGTATGGAGTTGTTTCATGAGGTGTGGTATTGAGTGCTGAAAGAAGAGTATAAGAGCATAGGCATCTTTTCCCATTATTGTGTTTTCCATGATTCCTGCATCCTTGAGGCTAGACTGAGGAACCTATGGCAAATGACTTCTAAATATTCAGGAAAAATGGCTGCCTCAAATTATCATGAATTTCCTGAGATAGTGTAAACAGTAATGAAAGCAGTGCCATATGCTGGTCAAAGCCATGTTTTGCAGCACCAACTCCAAAAAATAAAAGAAGAAAAAAGCCTACTTTTTTGGCCAATTTTTAGTGAATGTATTTACTTGATCCAAACTTTATAGAGATATGTTAATACAAAAATGACATGAGTGTTTATCATAAGAAATAAAATCTTGACTCACATTTGTGTTTGCCCTATGATTATTAATTCTACTAATGATATACAGAACTCTGCACAGATCTTCAAGATGAGAATAAGATTTTTGACAGTAAAATAAATTATGATATTCTTTTTTTCACATTCAAAAACTGGTGGCATGGCAAGAAGAGGCATATCTAGCCTGTGACGTGGCAAGGAAACACAGATCCCAAACACTGGTTCCTTGTTAAGTGCCAGGTTTCTGTTCACTGTTTCCTCTGCTAAGGTAATATAACTTGGTAAAATTTACAGAAGTACCAACTTTTGGCAGCTAACATCATCAGAAACATACATACCTTGAGGACTTTCTGTTCACACTTGGCCTTCTGTTTTAGAAAAACAAATAAAACCTCTTTTAAAATTCTCCCTTTTACATTCTTTATACTAATGAGTAACTTGAAAATTAAAGTCAGTTCACATGAAGATGGTTGATCATGAAAAAAATGAACAGAGAGGAAACAACCTTTGAGTTGCATATCATCAAGTAAATTTTTTTATTTTTTTTTTTGCATTCATAAAGTGAACTTTGTTCTCTCTCAAAAGGAAAAAATGAACTATGGTTTTTCTCTTTAAATTACATTGTTAAAATAGAGATAAGAACCAAACCCTACCCCTGGAGAGGAATGAAAGTTCAGATATGGATCTAGATCCTAACTTTTGTACCCAAGCTCCTCATTAGTTGAAATATATATGCAAGATTTTGAAACATCTAGGAACATGTTAAAACAGCAACCACATATCTCTTACAAAAGTTGCCATGTAGTACATAATGAAAATCAGAACTTTAGTAATAAAAGATTCCAATCAAGCTTTATTTGGTTTTGTTTATCATGATCCTATCTGTAGTGTAAGTAAATGCTAAATGCTCCTTTTCTATTAATCTTCCTTTTCCTGGTCTTTCACTTTAACTTAATGTATACTTTTAATATATAAGGTCCAAAGAAAACAAAAGAATAAATCCCACACTTTCTTTCCAAAAGCCCACAACAGTAAATGATCAAGGTCTCAAGTTAAGCACTGAAACCTCACCAAGAGTCAGTTTTTGCACAGGCAAAGGTGAATTTAGGTATATGAACCACAGCTGTGTACAACAAAAATATAGAAGCATAGGAATGTACAGTTCAGAGAGGCATAGTAGACCAAAGTTTGGCCTCAAAGGCCCAAACCAGAATCCTCAATACAAAGAGTTTTGGAGATTATTTAGAACATTTTCTTATAAAGATGATTAATTGAACTTCACACTCACAATATGATTCAGTAAACAAATTTTCTTACTGTGGCCTGAAGGTACATATGATGGACTGAAAATGAAATACATCAGACATTCAGTACATTATACAACAAGTAATGAGAGTGATAATAGATCTTCTTCATATAACTTTCTTCAAAGCTTTCAAAGAATTTGGAAATGAGTTTTTATGGGCTATGTTTGCAATTATCAACAAGGCAAAGATACATAGGCTGGTATCTGAATGGTACCTTGCAGGTCATAGCAAAGGGGTCCAAAGTTGAGCTTTTTTGTTGTGAAGTGGATCCCTGCTGGGGATGAGTTGTTTCTTTTTGAGGCTTCTCTCTGCTTTTTAAGCCCTAAAATGAAGGGATGAAAACAAGGAAGTGTGTGGTGTCTGAGCATGGACCTGCATGAGCAGAAGGGAACTTAACACACTGCAGGAAACTTGTATCTGAAAATGAGCTGTGGCAGGGATGATATCTTATCTGGAATTTTGGCACAGACACCAAGGATGAACCTGAGACATTTGCAAAATAGACAGATAGACATCACGGAGCAACATATAGCTATGACTGTACATATAGGCACACTGGCTCAGAGTAAGACCCTGGAGCCCTGGTATTAATACACATTTAATGAGAGGAAAAAAACAAACCCAGAAGACTCAGAGCTCACAGTAACATGCAAACAGGTTCTAAATATTCATACTTTCAGTTTGTGCCTGCCCTTACCCCACCCCTCCCCTGCTCCCCCTGAGATGTAAAATAGCTGGTTGTAATGCAAAGCAGCTAATTGATCATATACATTATAAATACAATGCATTTATGTTCTGAAGTAACCATATGTGTAAAGCAGGTCAGCTTGCTTTGTTGTACATAATCTTTGCTTCTGATGTCTTGGAAACTCTGCCCATTTGGTTGTCTTTTGATTTTTCAAGAAAAAATATTAAAATCCAAATTCTATTCCTCTGCAGCTGCAATTATTACATGGTATAATTTATTTTAGAATGCTGTTTAAGTTCTTGACTGTAACCCAAGGTGCAGTAATGATGTAAAATAATTGACATACTCTGTAAATGCTTGTTACATAAACTCGAGTCCTGAAAAGCAGGGATTATGTGTTCACTTTGTACATAACATACTTCAAAGAAAAAAGAACCAGTTGAAATCTACATTTGAATTTCAGACATGATAGTAAAAGGGGAAAAATGGAGAAGGATCCCATAAGAAAATACGCTGAAAAAAAAAAAGCCACCCTTTTGGACGCACCAGGAGGAATTGCTCTGAGCT
The DNA here is from genome assembly GCF_000747805.2 of Chaetura pelagica. Taxonomy (NCBI): domain Eukaryota; kingdom Metazoa; phylum Chordata; class Aves; order Apodiformes; family Apodidae; genus Chaetura; species Chaetura pelagica. The sequence continues at coordinate 891,881 of NW_009953105.1, read as the reverse complement.
TGTCTTAGCTAGGAATCCCTCTTAGATTTTGCATAGCTTACAGGTGGAGTCATAGTTTAATAGCTTCAGTCAGTTTTGCCTTATACATCTTGTGTTTTGCATAGAGTACATAGCTGTATAAACCAGAAGGCTGTTGGCCCCCTTCCCCCATGGGCCCCACATCCTCTCCTATTTATAATTAATGAGACCCTTAGTTCAATTCAGTGTTGTAATATAACCAACCATATAAATCAATATCAGAACAATCACCCTGGCTGTAGCACTTTAGGATTCACTTTGTAGTGCTCATTTGCCTTTCATACTGTGTTCAGTATTTTCCTGCCATTTAATATGAGATGTTCTTGAAATATTCTGGTTCAAAGAAAGGAGAAACTCATTGTCTTGATGCTAACACTCATTGGGATGAATGTGGAAATGGGGATCCTTGCAATTTATTTCAGAGCACACCTGTACTGTAATAAAATAATTTGTATACAGTGCACTTAATAGTGTTCAAGGTTCAAGGATTTGTAAATGTGCTTTTCTGCAATGCTGGATTTGTTCCATGGGCAGGCCATGGCTTCTTGTACTTTCCATTACTGTCTTTTATATTAGAGTGTTCAAGTGGTCAAGGAAGGCAAGAAAAACAGTGCAAATAACCTCCTTTTACTGCCAAATTGTGGGCTTGTGGCTCAGTGAAAGCTCCTCCTGACTCCAGTGAGAGTTTTCACTAAGAGGTCTTCAGGGTTTGGTCTCTGAAAAACATACAGATAATATTGAATGTAGGTGAAAGATCCCTGCATATAGGACTGTCTCTTAAAAGAACATTGCTGAATACCAGTGCATAACTATATTTCACCTTGCTGATTGAGTAGAGTGTTACTTGCTTCTCAAAATTGTGCAACAATCCTTGTAATGTTTTAAGATTATACTCGAAAGATATCTTCTCGTAGGAAAAAATTAGAAATGCGTGTACTGATAGCTGCAATGCACACACAGAGGTATATGTGTGTATCTGTGTGTATATAAATAAATGTGCATATATACATATAGGATTGAATGTGTGATTTCATTTATAGTGTACCGTGTCTTAGTAGAGAGAGATCCCAAGATCTTTATATAGTTTTCCAAAAATCTCAGCTTAGTAAGAATCCCTTTTTAATGAGTTTTGCTGAGGATATGAGGCTTTTGTGGTTTTTCTGTCTGTGTGTTGGCTTTTGCATTTGGCTTGTAACAACCTTTGAGTCCCATCATTAATTTAAGTTTAATTTGATATTATGTTCAGGGCTCAAAGATATGAAGTTCTTGAAGTAATACTGAAAACTGGCTGCCAAGTACAGAAGAAAAATCTATTGATAGTCCATCTGAAAGAAAGAGTGAAGCTTGAGCTCAGTCTCTTAGGACAATGAGATATTATGAATGCCCCAACTGTGGGAAAAACTTCAATCAGTGCTTATATCTTACTAGACACTAGAGAATCCAACCACAAGATACACATTCACAGGAAACCAGGCTTCATTAGTTCCACAAATTCCTTTGATACATAGCATATGATTATTTAAAAAAATAAATATAAAATTTTATATATATATATATATAAAAAATATATAATGTATCCTTCCCCTCAAGGCTTCACACGCTTTACCCAGGTTTGACTGTACACAAGGGGGATTTGAGGATTTGGCACTAAACTGATGAAAAGCACACCATTCTAATATCCTGACTCAAAATCTTTCCAAGTGTGGGATGAGACACTGCTATAAGCATAAATCTGCCATGAACTTGTATCAAAGAATGGCATATATGGGATGAAATGAAGAAAATCACAGTTCAGATTTTCATAGGGAAAATATTCTTGAGCATGATGCTGTATACTTCCAAGCAGAGGAGTGGAAGTTACATTAGCGGGACTTTATACCCTGAACTAAGTGCTCAAATGATTTACAGGTAAAAAACATCCTTTAATTAAGATAAAGGAGGTGAATTGACAATTTTCAAATCAACAAAGACCCAGTACCTTGAATTATACACAGAACTATGGGAAAGTTTCAGTTAAAACTACAGCTAGTCCTGTTCCTGTGATTAATGTCATATTGCAAATTCTTCCTCTTATGCAGTTATTCCTACAGGTGATATTGGAAACTAATTAAGTTATTCTGGTTGGGGTAACTTACATAGTTTTCAAAAACACAATGGATTGATTTATTACTTTATAAAGCAAGCTCCAAGCACATTATCTGAAAAGATTAATGTTGTTTAGGGATACTGGGGAGAGAAATTGTCTGCTAGACTGTGGTGGGGGAGAATTTTAAAGGAAAATAACTGAAATTCAAATCTAGGAAAAAGGGTGTCAGAGTGCTTCTTCTCAGATTTCTAACATGCATTGGTTTCAGATACTGCTGGGTTGGATAAATGATGCAAAACACATTTGGTTAATTTAACTATCTGTAGGCTGAGTTTTGGAATCAAAGTGTAATAGGACCATTTTGTTTGGAATTTCACCTGATTAGTTATGAAGAAGGAAACATAAGAATTTATTTAAACTGAATTTTCAGGACGAAATTACACAGGAGCTTGATCACACAAATAATTTCAGTTCATATGCACGCATTTTCCCAGCCGTATTTTTATTTGCACAAACATCAGGCATTAAAAATATGTAAATTCCAGAAACTACAGAAGTTGTAGAAGACAAAACCTCTTAACACACTACGTGAAATTCTGAAATGGCATCTGAAAATGTCACTTCAGATCAATAAGCTGAAATTCAATATTAAGTGCATATTGTATTTTTTTAAAAGTGAATTTACAAAACTAAGATTGCAAGAGTATTTTGCTAATTTTAAAGTTCTGTAGTTTTCACAGAATAGCTAGCATTCTACCACACCTCTGCTTGATACTGTGATAATGTTTTATAATTAATACTTCATTCATTCATATCCAATAGTCTTAAATTATTATAACTCAGGTTAAATAAATAACTCGCTGTATCATCAACTTACACCATCTCAGAAGTGTATTGATGGTCAAACATGCATTATTGCTTAAAAGTACTTATATAGCAAGTATATGAGATTAATTATATTCATATTATATTCTGAGCATCTTTATAATTTAGAATAAATTTAAATACACTTTTTAAAAATATGCTTTCTCCCTCATGATATGCTACAACAAATTTGTCATTTGGTTTTATCATGGAACTAAAAAATGTCTTTTGTTGTATAAATTCACTGACTCATATGATGGTCATATTTTGTTTGGTCAGAGTGGGCCAGTAAGTATTATCTCTCCTAATTGTTAATATTTTATATCCTCTCCATACCTGATGTGAGAAATGAAGTTCTCCTTGCTGGTAGTCTCTGAGTCACAGATGATTAGCTAGAATTAAGAGTGGAAAGCAACTGTTATTAGATCCATGGTTTGATTTTGCCCTTCTGTATAGCTACAAAAAAAAGGCCCTGAACTAGGGCCTAGGTTATACAGTAAAGCACCATGCTTCTGTGATAAACTTCCTAAAGATTTGGCTTTTTAGGCAATTCTCAATAAAGTCTTTTTCCTCTTATCCCTCTCTAAATATGGGTAGAGATGGAAGAGAGAGAGACTTGTAATTTGTAAAAGATACATAATTTATTTTAAATTAGAGGAAAACAGCAACCCAGGTAATTTTCAGGTTGTTCTCTAAAACCAAGGCTGTGAGTGTTTCTATTGACTCCCATTCTCTGTTCAAAAAGGTCACTGACATAAGCTTGTCAGGCTGTGCTCTCAATGGAAGTATTCTCATTGGCCTTAGTGAGTAAACAGACAAGACCACTGAATTTAAGTTTTCCAAGTCCATGTTGTATTTCATCCTCTTTTTAATTCCAAGATGATGTCTAGCTGCATGTACGTACTTTTCTGATGTAATTTCATTTTTACAGACTTTGTGGCTTTCAGTTTAGGATATTTTTGTACAATAGCTTGGGGTTTTCCTATGTATTTATGTAAGAATAATATCTGAAGCCTTTATAATATTTAGGAAAGTAACTTTCCAAAGTCTTGAAGAATATCTATGGTTGAAACATATATTTTAAAATGTTTGAGATTCGTATCACAGAAAGATAACGTAAAATATCGAGAACTTGGGAATTGTGTATATCTTCACTGGACTGATTAAGTATGTGATAAATGCATGACAATTTTTTAAAAAATCATATAATTAGGATTTTTTTACAGTATAAATAAAATTAAGTGCAGTTTTACCTGTTGTGCTAAAGCTACTATAAGTAGAAAGGACAGGTTTTGTCACTTAGAAGAGGGAATGCTGTCTTGGGGGTGATATCACTCCAAAACCCTGTTTCTGTTACAATAGGTGCCTCATTTACAAGATCTTTGACTGTCTGATATTTTCAGTGGTTCAAAATGTATGATCCATTATATTTGTTCCTGAGAACTGTTATGAACACTGTTGACACTGATCAGATAAGAAACTGGGACAAGATATGCCCTGTAACTTGACCTCCCTGTAACATTAACATGTGGGTCCTTCTGTGTGAGGGAGTTTCTAAACAGGGGTTGTTGTCAACTGTATAGTTTCATTTGAAATTACTGAAAAATATTTCATCTCCCGTAAAAAAAAATTGAATACAGAAAAAGAAAAACACATTTTAAACACATTTTACTTTAAATTAGCTTTAAAAAAACCACCCAAAATTAAAACTGTTTAGTATTTAATTTCTCAAAACTTGGCAGTTTTTCTGCATTGCTCTGTCACAAGCCTTGTATTTTCATTCAGCTTCATTTTGATTACAGATTATTCATTTATAGATGGGCAGCTGTAGAAACTTGTTTCTTGCATATGCAAATCAATCATGGTAATGTTTACAGTAAGGAGGTGTTGTGGCACTGAAAAAGGGCTTGTGGCAACATGTTCTTGATTTCAATTGTATCTTCTACAAATGGAATTGGCTTCCTCACTTCACCTTCAGTTGAACCTTTTCCCTTGCCTTCCCTTTCCTTGCCTTCTCTTTCCTTCCCTTTCCTTTCCTTTCCTTTCCTTGCCTTGCCTTGCCTTCCCTTGCCTTCCCTTTCCTTTCCCCTTTCCTTTCCTTTCCTTTCCTTTCCTTTCCTTTCCTTTCCTTTCCTTTCCTTTCCTTTCCTTTCCTTTCCTTTCCTTTCCTTTCCTTTCCTTTCCTTTCCTTTCCTTCTTTCCTTTCCTTTCCTTTCCTTTCCTTTCCTTTCCTTTCCTTTCCTTTCCTTTCCTCTCCTTTCCTTTCCTCTCCTCTCCTCTCCTCTCCTCTCCGCTCTACTCCGCCCTTCGCAGTGTCAATCAATATCCTGTTGGAGAACTCACACATATATTTATCTGTGAACTCCTTGGCATACCTTCATTAGTAAAAGGACTGAAATCAGCTGATGTCTTGTTTTTACAGCATTAAAACAACTATCCCTGATCCTAGCTCATTTTGCCCAGCAGGGATGGTCATGCTCATTTCTCTTTCCCCTTCTCCTTCCCCTTCCCCTTCCCCTTTCCCTTCCCCTTCTCCTTTCCCTTCCCTTCCCCTTCCCCTTCCCTTTCCCCTTCCTCTTTCCTCCTCCTTTCCTCCTCCTTTCCTCCTTTCCCTTTACCTCCTGGTCTACTGGTCTAACCACTGTTCACTAAGCGAGAAATTCCATTAATTTACAGATCATGATTTTGGAAGGAACAGGCAGAATGAGTATCAATTCAAGCAGCAATCTACTTCACCAGCAGCCTTCCTGGACAGATGGATATTCCACAGGCAATGGTAGGAGAAATTCAATGGCTCTGAGTCATGTTTTTTGGGGGGAGGCAGGTAGAAAGGGGCTACTACACCAATGCACAAGTATAATTTTTCAGTAATATTAATTTATTGGAGTTTCACTTCTGGTACGAAAAATTTCCATTTGTTACTTTATTTGTAGAAAGCTTGAACCCATAATACTATGTCCCTGAAAGTGACCAGTTTATAGTTATTTTCCTGACTGGTTATTTTTCTGAGAAGAAATTTGATGATGTTGAAAGTGGCAGAAGTTCCCTCTCCACAGTTCAGAATTCTTTGTCTCTTATATTTACCAGTCATGCCTTCTCTGAACCAACATTATTCTTCAATGTTAAGCATACCTCTAGCTTTCCAGGGGAATAGTCTTTTTACTCCTTTACTGTAATTGTTTTTTCAGCTCTAATTACTGGGTAGCTTTCTGGCACAAAATAGCTTGTGGTATGAGAACTTTCTATTTTTCTTATTTTTTTCCTGATTTTATGGCTGTAGATACAAAAAATGTGTTCATATATATTTTCACTCAGTATAAAAATATATAGATGTATAGCTAGGTAGGTAAGTAGATATATATGTGCATATATATATATATATATAGAGAGAGAGAGAGAGAGAGGTAACATTTGATACAAATTTTTAATTCTTTTGATCTCCTAGTCAATGGGTAAACCTTAAAATCTAAGTGGACAAACATATACTGCAGTTGTCTTTCCAATCCATGAAGCTCTGTACTTTTTTAATGTGTAATTGCTACATACACAACAATACGTAAGTGTACACTTGATAAATATGTTGACCTGTTTGTAACAGATTAATGAGGAAAAAAGTCCTGGGTGAGTTTTACTTTGCACAGGATTTTGTGAAGCGTGGCTATTTTCATGGTTCCAGTGTGAAACTCCTTAGCATTCATTTATGACAGACAGGAACCCAAAGGCACAGACTAGCCTCTACAATCACTCACCACTTCACTTCCTTTTACCTAGCTACTCTTTCCTTTAACTGAAGGCTCTGATTTTATATTAGTAGTCTAGTGGCCTCTGAAATTCCTCTTCCCTTCTGGAGTGATAGGGATACATATCAACCTCCTTTTCAGGGAATATTTGACAACTCCATCAACCCCTTACTGATGTAATATGTTCTTGATTATTTCAACACTCATTCCTCAAATCCTTCAACAGAAGAATGAGAAATAGTCATGCAAACTCCCTAAGTTACTGATGCAGACCTTGCTGGCCAACATGGCTAAATAAACCCAAGTAATGATGGGGCTTTTTGTGTTTACCTGGAAATGAGCATTGAACATTGTATCTCAACTGAAGAGATCTGAGGTCTAGTGGAACCTAAGAGGAGGTGATTTCCTAAAATGTACCAATTCCGTTACTTGTGATCCTCTGTCAATATCCACTGCTGTCAGTATTTCTAAGAGTTGTGTGGGTAATCTTTTTACTGGGGAGACTGGGAATGGACTAGTGCCACATCCTGAAGTAGTCATTAGCCCCTATTGTAGTGCTAGGCCACAGTAGTTTTTCCTTCTCCCATAATTCATCCACCTCTGCCATCTCTCATTTCTTCATACTTAAATCTTTTATGCACTTTTGTGCATTTTATCACATCATCTGTGCTTGGCATACTACATTGTCCTCCTTTCCCAAGGAACAAATTGCACAGAACTTCTTTCGACAGGCTGCCTGTGAAGGCAGACCGAAGTAGTCCTGCCATTACTCTTATATAATTATCCTGTCCTGACATAAAATTTATTTCATTTGCACACATAAATTATTGTTGTGTAATGACATACAACTGAAAGCAATTTTAAAGATTTCCAAGAAAATACCTCCTAACAAGAAAAATAGGCAGCTTCCATAACAAAACTTATTACAACTGCATTAAAACATTGCCTTACCTCACTACAGAAATAATGTGCATTCATCAGAATGTGAGCTCTGTTTTGAATTTGTGGGCCATACTGATAGGCTTTTACTGTGGAGCAATATGAGAATGCTATCGCTTTACCATTCTGTGATTGAATCCCATCATTCATATTCAGTTCCTGTTAAACCCTTATTAAAAGAAAAATTCCACATCATATTATGAGAATTTTGCAAGGCTTTTACATCATTTTCTGATGCACTAAAACTATTTTCCCAGACAAGGAACAACATACCTTTTCATTAGCATTTCTGTAATGTATCTTCCATAAAAGAATTTTGGTGTATTTAGCCAACATAAATAATTTAATTCCTTCATACACAATCTGCCAAGAAAGGTGTAATAATTCCCAATTTTTAACTGGAAGAAAGCAAAACCAACAACAAAGCAAAACAAACACTCCCTACCCCCAAAAACCCTCTTCTCCAGCAACAGCTACTGAACTAGTGGTAAAGACTTAGAATAAAGAAAATATTAGATTTATATACTTGCAGGGCATGCAATTTAGTTATAGACCTTTCTTGTCATTGACAGTCTTGTGTTGCTAACAGATACAGCAAATACCTATTCTCTTTTCTAGTGTCCAGCAACTTCTATGGAACCCAATGGCATGAGATACATCCACAATACTGGACTAAATTTCAAGTTTGGGAGTGGCTGCAGCATCTCCTTGATACCAACCAACTGGATGCTAATTGCATACCCTTCCAGGAGTTCGATATCAATGGGGAGCATCTGTGCAGTATGAGCCTGCAGGAATTCACTCAGGCAGCTGGGACAGCAGGGCAGCTGCTTTACAGCAACCTTCAGCACCTAAAATGGAATGGTAAATAGATATTAGCTAGAGATGCATGCACAGTGTCTGAATTCTGAGATCTTCGGAAGTCATTTACATTCCCCAGAGACCTACCTGTCAGATCTCATTTGCAAGGCTTGCTATGCTGCTTATACCTCACACATTGCATTTATAAATTGCTTAAATTTGAAATAAGGCAGAAATCTGAAGGACCAAGTGCAAGGGTATGTTCTACAGTACAGAAATAGCCCTCTGGCTCAGCTGTAGCAGTTGTTGCTTGGAGCTTTGATTCTTCATGCTTGTTATACGTCCTATTTGCCATATGTTTTCTTGCAGGCCAGTGTGGAAGTGACATGTACCAATCTCATAATGTCATTGTGAAGACAGAGCAAACAGGTGAGGTTGGGTGACTTGTCTTCTGATGGTGACTTAAAGGGGAAACTGTCCATCCAAGAAAGATATTAAAATCAATGGGCTGAGGCCAATTGCATGAGATTCAACAAGGCCAAGTTCCGAGTCCTGCACTTGGGTCACAGCAACCCCATGCACCTATACAGGCTTGGGGAAGAATGGCTGGAAAAGCTGCCCAGAGGAAAAGGACCTGGGGGTGTTGATTGTCAGCCAGATGAATATGAGCCAGCAGTGTGCCAAGGTGGACAGAAATGCCAACAGTATCCTGGCTTGTATCAGAAATACAGGACTAGGGAGGGGGACTAGGGGTTTTGGGCCGTCTTCTACAAGAAAGACTTTGAGGTGCTGGAGTGAGTCCAGAGAAGGGCAATGAAGCTGGTGAACAGTCAGGAGAAAAAGTCTTACGAGGACCATCTGAATGAACTGCAGTTGTTTAGTCTGGAGAAAAGGAGGCTAAGGGGAGACCTTATTGAACTATCTGAAAGGAGATTGTAGTGAGGTGGAGGTTGGTCTCTTCTCACAAATAACAAGCGATAGGTCAAGAGGAAATGGGCTCAAGTTGTGCCAGGGGAGATTTAGATCAGATATTAGAAAATTTTTCTTCATGGAAAGGGTAATTAAACACTGGAATAGGCTACACAGGGAGGCGCATCCCTGGAGGTGGTAAAGAGATGTATAGCCGTGGTGCTTAGGAGAATGGTTTAAGCAATGGACTTGGTAGAGTTAGGTTAATGGTTGGTAGAGGTAGGTTATGGTTGGATTCGATGATCTTAAAGGTCTTTTCTAACCAGAATGATTCTGTGATTCTATGGCATTAAATAAAATGGAAAATGTATTACACAGAATAAAAGAAGTAGTATCAGTCGATATGCACTTTTTGTTGTTTTGGGTAGCACCACTGTATCTTGTTTGCATGTGGCCACTTTTCCTGGGAGTCCTTTGCAGTGTCAGCAAACTATAATGATGCTCAGAGTTTAAATAGCTTGCAGTGCTCAGTGAATGCAGCTTTGTAAAGGAATTCATTCTATGTTTCATGCAGCAGATTTCAAAACTGTTTGCATGGTATTCTCAGTTTAAAAAAAGAAATGGAAAAAGACATAAAGTGCTGTTCATGTTTTGAAACATGAGTAAATTTCCATACAAAATAACTGAGAGAAAAAAAAAAAAATACATTTCAGTTTACTTACATGTTGCAATGAAGCTGAAATTCAGGTAGTATTTTGGTTTGATCAAACCTCCATTTTTCCTGTGGCAGTCTTTTTTTTCCAATGTAGTCTAGATCCTTTTCCTCCAAGGACTGTTTCACCAAGAAAAGAACTTCAGCTCAACTCAGTCCTCCTCTTCACCATGATTATTTTCCTGTTTCTGTAGCCAGAGCACCTCTGTCCATTTCCAAACCCTCTCTGTTCCACTAGTCCCAGCTTCTTTGTGTGTCAGTGTGTTCATGAACTGCATTTTATTACCTCCTGGCAGAACAAATGCAGACATAGAGAGTGTGATGTCTCTGACAATTACTGCCAGCCTGTTTATTTATCCAGCCTCTCCAGCCAGGGACAGAAATTACTCACTGTCCCTACAGTGGGCAAGCACTGCAATCTGCAATCCATTTTTTGGCCGTGCCTGTGCAGTACAAGTGATAAACATGCAGCAGCCTTGATGCTTATCATATATGAAACTACATCTTTAAGTCTTGATTATGAGATCTTGATATAATGTTAGCTTATCTTCCTACTAGATATACACAGTTAAGCTCAAAGTACCTCAGCTGCACATTCTGGAAAGATCAAAGCCCAGGTCTAACTGATGGTTCACGTAGCTGTGTTGCACTGGCAGTGTAAACAACAGACAGTGATGGTGGGTTTAGTTTTGGTATGAGGAGGAGCAGGTGACACAAATTGGGTCTGCTGGGGAAGAGATTCCATGTGAGCCAGTAGGGGCAGGGCTGGTGACTTAAAGGCAAAGTTAGCTTCATTCTTGTAGACCATCTCAGTTGCTAAGACATGGGTACCAAAAAAGGCCAAAACAGGAAGATGAGCTGTGTCCCCATGTTCACAGAATAGTAGAATGGTTTGAGTTGGAGGGGATCTTAAAGATCATCTAGTTTCAAATCCCCTGCATGGACAGGGACATCTTCCACTAGTTCAGATTGCTCAAAGCACCATCCAACCTGGCCTTGGACTCTTCCAAAGATGGAGCATCCACAACTTCCCTGGGCATCCTGTTCCCTTATTTCACCACCCTAACAGTAAAGAAATTCTTCCTAATACCTAATCTAAATCTATCCTCTTTCAATATGAAACCATTACCCCTTGTCTTACCACTACAAGGGCATGTAGAAAGTCTCTCCCCACCTTTTCTGTAGGCCCCCTTCAGGTAATGGAAGGCTTCTATAAGGTCTCCCTGGATCCTTCTCTTCTCCAGGTGGAAATCTCTCAGCCTGTCTTCATGGGAGAGGCCCTTCAGCCCTGCCCTGCTTTGGTTTGTTTTTAGAGGCAACATTAGACAGATCAGGTGTCCAAGCAAGAAAAGGGTGTGTGCTATTATAGGAACACAAGCTCTGGGTGCCCAAACATGCAGCTATTACTTAACATGCCTGCTAAATTCCTATGTCATAATTGGTAACTCAGCCAAACATGATTATTTAGCTGTAACTATTTTTTTTGTTGGTTGGTTTTGTTTGGGGTTTTGTTTGTTTGCTTGGTTTTTTTAAATTTTATTTATACAAACATAAAAAAACCAACAACCTAGATTCTAACTTTACATCTCATCTTTTCTCGCTTGGATTCAAAAGCAAAAGATATTTTTAAGGTTTCTTACTTAAAAAATGCGCTGTGTAGAAAGTAATCTCTTGATCAATATACAGGTCATAAAAACAATAGTTCTGCTTATATTGATTTATCTGACTACAAGGTTCCTAAAAATGATTCCTCTTTAATAATGAAGGTGGATTTTAGGTTACAAGTGGGGACTTGACGTGCCTGGAATGAAACGGCCCTTCATCTAGAATTAGGCTTTCATGTTTTTTGCGATGTGCTTACGCATGTAGTTCTGCTTCAGAGGGGACTTTTGAATTCTACCATTTTAGAAACACATGCTCATTATAAGCAAACACTTTCATCTCTGTGGCACCAAAGCACTGTCATACTCACTAGGGCTGCAAATTCAGGACTTGATTGAATAGAATTAGAATTGATCTGGCATGGGAAACCTCCTTCAAGGAGGGATATTACTCAGGAAAAGGAAGAGCCTACTACATTATTTCTAAAAGTCAGTGCTTTGTATGTAAGTGTATTTGCCTGAGTATGAAAATCCCATCTATAATGTGAATGAAAAGAAATAATTTTGTGCATAGCCACTTAACTTCATGCTTCCTTTCCACAGTTTTCCTTTTCTTCATATTTCTTATTCTCTCTGTACTCAATATTCACATGTGTTAAAAATGTTCTTTTAGAGATTTAATTTTATTTTGTTGTTTTGCTTAATTTTGTTTTTTTTGTTATTACCTTCAGATCCATCATTAATGTTGTCCTGGAAAGAGGAGAATTACCTGTATGACAGTGGCTATGGTACCACAGTAGGTAACTAGCATCACAATACTTCATGCATTTCTGAGATGGTTTTGTTGTTGTCTGAGGCTATTGCTTTAAATGCGTTCTTTTGAATTCCCAGAGCTGTTGGACAGTAAAACTTTCTGTCGTGCTCAAATTTCCATGACAACACCTAGTCACCAGCCTCCTGGTAAGGAATTTGTCATTATATTGTTGTTGATTGTCACTTGTCCCAGAGCTACTGACATAATGCTCTCTCTCTCTGGTCTCCTATTTTGGGATTGTAGGATCGAATTTGAGCCAGAACCAAGCAATACTGATTCTGACAGCTCTTTTAACTATTATTATTACAATAGCTTGCTTTAAAAGAAATTAAACGGCTATTCTCACTGTCAAGACAAAAAAGATCAAATAATCTCGAACTCCATGTATCTTTTGAAGTTCAAAGCAGAAGATGGGAGAGAGATGGGACATTCCAACTCCATCACACTTTTTTGTGTTGTAGCTAGGTATGGGCAAACAAGTGTTGTGTTCCTTCCCAAAAGTATCTGTGTTTTCCTAGGGAGCCAGTGATTAATGAGGAAGAGGTTGATAGGTTTTGGGCTAGGTTTGGGGGCAGCCTAGGAGAGCTATGGGGCAGAAACAAAAGCTTTCAGCCCAACTACACTGGCAGAAGGGCTTCCTACCTATCTCAGCTGACAGTACAGCAGGCACCTGCTGCCTGCTAAAGGGCAGGAGAAAGAGCAAACTTGTCTACCATAGTGCCTGGTAAAAGTGCAGCCTGGGTTCATGTGTCAGGGCACGCTGGGGGCCATGTCCTGGAGGCAGACACCAGTGGTACAGGTGAGAGAAAAAGGCAGTGGAAAAAGAGGAGAGCAGAGATGGCTTGTAAGCAAACAGACCAGAGAGAGAAAGGAGTGGAAGTCATGGGAGGATAAGAAAGGAAAGCACACTGTAGGAAAGTCTGTAGGCTACGTCTGCACTAGAGGCAACCGTGTGCCTCTGCATGCAGATGGCAGTTACAGCCTCTGTGTCTGCCAATTTGCTGAATCTCCCAGCCTTCAAGCAGAGCCAGACGTGCCAAATGACATACAGTTTAAACTACTGTACTCAGCAATTTGGAAAAAAATAAAATAAAAAAATATAAAACCTAACCAGAAGTGGAAAACCACCAAACCTTAAAAACTCCAACCAAACACTGTTTGCTTTCTCTGCCACCTCCACCCAATCTCACAAGATGGCTACCAGGATTTCATAGCTCTCTGACAGGACTGTGGACCTGTCAAAATTTTGGCACAGTGTGTTTATCTGCTGGTTGCTTAAGCATAAAGCTAGGGTGGCATGCCAAGGGCACAGCCTACTGTAAAATCTATATTTGTATATTCTGTAAAAAAATGGCTCATTCCTGAATCATATGCAAATACTGTGCAATCTTTTGTCAAAAGTTTTGCAAGAGAGCTTTACTGAAACCACATCATAAGTCTTTTCATCTGTTGGGCTGCAGCATCTTAACATGGCATGCTTGAAACTGGCCTCCATGTAGAAACAGTGGCAGAGTGGGAGGATATTTACACAGCTGACATCCAGAATAAATCACCAGCTAGGCAGAAAGCAACTGAACTTCCAAGAATAAATCTCCAGCTAAGTGGAGTATAACAAACATTTGCAAGTGAATTGTGGGATTTTAAAATGAGAAGGATTTATATAAGAGAGCAAATAAAGGATGGGGTCCTGCTGTCCTCAACTGGAGTTCCCACACATTTTTAATAACATCAAGGGAATCATAATCTGAGGAAAGTCAAATAAAAGTCAAATAAGCCTAATTTTACTTTTCCACTCCAACTTGAGTGAGGTTCAGGCAAGGTCCTGCTCTTTGAGAGTGGGAAGGCAAAACGTCTCAGAGCCTGTTTGAGGCTTGGAGGTCAAGGTCAAAAATTGCATTAAGATTCCGAAAAGAAGAGGTTAGGCTCATCATCACTGACCTGTCCAGTTTATGTTTCCAGTTATACATGAATAAAGTAAGTATGTGAACAACTTTGCATCTACCTTTTCACATTGCAGTTGCTTGTGCAAATCCAACAAGTTTCTATGCAAATTAATATTTCCTGTGAGTCATTTTCCCATGCAAATGTCTGGTTTCCATGAAAAGTAGGATAATAATGCATTCATAGAAGCTGGGAAAATGTGTGTGGGACCTTAAGCTTTTCTTTATGCAGTTTAGGCACAAAGTATGTTGAAAAGCAAACACAGAAGGGGCTCCTTCTCAGGACTATCCCACAGATTTTGTGAGACTTAGAGAAATCAGACAAAAGATGATCAGATTTTCTCATTAATATCAAGAACAAAGCCAGGATGCAATGGCTTGAGGGAAGGAGGGCTGAACATGCAGACTGTGAGGTAGGTTATAGTAATGAACGTATGGAACTTTTCTTTTTCTTCATTTCTGATTAAATGCTTGTACGAGACACCCTATATTTCATTACAGGTGATGAAGTACCATTAATGAGAAAAGGCTTGTTTCTATGGCTCTGAACCACAGAACCATATATGCATGTCCAGCTGCCAAAAAATCATCAGCCCTGTTCCCCCACTTTACCCCAGACAACACTTTGCCAGTTCATTATATTTTAGTCAGATAGATGTTCTGTGCATTGTTACTAGTGCATACGTTGCGCATTAGACCATTTCTTCAGAAAAATGTGCCCCCAAAGATACATACCAGTGCAAAGATATAATGGAAAACTTCAAGATTCCTTTCATAAAAGTGATTGTCTTATTTTTCTTTCTCTCTTATATAACATGAGGTGGGATATTTGTTAAACAAATTTAGGTTTCAAAAGCCAAATATTTACCTCTGAATTCATTCTTTATTTATCAATGTCCTCTTTGTGAAATGTGCTGATTAACATATAGTACAGAAAACAAAACTTCCTCCTCACTTAGATTACCTTCTGAAAAGTGATTATCTTTAAATAAGATACTAGTTCTTTTTGTGGTTTTGTTTCTTTCAGCATACTAGTCAAAGGAAAGCATTTAATCAAATATACAAATAGGCTTCATTTTCCTTCTCTGCAGATTCTTCAGGTGTGAAAAAATCACAAGATCATACCCCGAAGTCCCACACCAAAAAGCACAGTAAGTCAAAATCATGTTTATAATGGTTGGTTGACAGATGGAAAAGAAAGACATTAAAAGCCAGTCCCCTTTGGGAGGGAAAAGGAAACAATTTGAAAGCAAATCTGGCTAGATCATAAATGTGATTGAATCCTCCAAGGATCTGACTGTACTATTTGCTCATATTATTTTTGACTCAGTATTTTTAAACTTTTCAAATAGTTTTTATAAATGAGGGCTTGTGGTTACTATAGTTGTGATTTCTGGACATAGTTCCATTAATGTACTTTAATGATACTTTCATGCTGAAAATATCTTGTGAATGTCTATTGCATTCTGTGCTATTCCCTGTTTATAAGAGAAAACATTGCTATTGATCTTCTACTGCGTTTTGTAGTATTTGTTTTCATCATGTATCAATATGATCTGTGGATTATATGTCTCTCTTGACTTTCTCTTCTTACCCTGCTCTGTGACTTTGCTCACCGCTCTTGGATTTTATATCTCCATACAGAGATTTTGTTTCTTTTTTTTTGTGTGTGTGTGTATGTCAGGGTTACTAATTGCTAATTTAAGGAATAGATAGGTCACTTGGTTTGTTCACCTTAGAGAAGGGAAGGCTGAGGGGTGAGCTCATCACAATCTACACTTTCCTCCAGGAGGGCAGTAGAAGAGAAGGTGCTGATCTTCTCTCTCTGTTGACCAGCTACAGGACACAATTAAATGAGGCTGCATCAGGAAAAATTCTGATTGGAAGGGTGGTCAGTTAACTGTAACAGGTTCCCCAGGGAAGTAGTCAGAGCACCAAGCCTGTCAGAGTTCAAGGAGCATATGGACGAAGCTCTTAGTCATATGGTTTAGTTTTATGTAGTCCTGTGAGGAGCAGGAAGTTGGATTAAGTGATCTTTAGGGGTCTTTTCCAACTTTAGATCACCCATGAACTTAGTCACACCCTTGGCATATAGAAAATGTCCCTTTCTGTGCTTGGATAGTGCCCTATGTTTCCAGTTTCTTCAGCACTGCTCTGTATCATGAGCTATTATGTTACTGATGTCCAGATAGACTAGGTACATCACATTTTGCTTGTTCTAGAAAACAATTCTAATAGCAAAGAAAAATATTGCATAAGTTGACTGAAATCTACTGCTACTCAAGGTGCACTTTATACCATTTTCTATTCACTACCTTGTTTCCATCTTAATTTAGTCTAAACCATTTAATGCTTTTGAAGTCACACCGAAGAGCTTTCTGGTCCACATTGTCACTGTGTTAGTAGTTATTCTTTCACTAGCTACTACATCTGACTTGTTGGATCTATTTAATCTCTTTTGTCTTTTTGACCTGGGCATTCTGGTGCCATCTCTACAGTAACTGTGGGATGGGTTTCTGCTTAAACTGCCTATTGAACTTAGAGATCTGATTTTGTCTTTTTTTGATATCAAGGTAAAACTTTTTATACCCTTTTCACATACTGCTTTGGCTGACCCATTTTGTCATTATTCCTCTATCCACTCTATACTTTCTTACTTCTTTAAGTCTACCTAAGAGATCTTGGATCAAATACTTACTGATGTGGAATGGCATTTCACCTCCTTTGTCTTCTGTCTTTAAAATGCATGGACATTCAGTGCCTGCTTCAAAATTATCTTGTCTGTTTCTCATACTACACAGTATCATGTTACATGCCATGTGATAGAAGAATATCAGGAAAAATGGGCAAATGAGATGAGGAGAAGACTTAAACAAGTTGTCTTCAGGGCAAAGTGCCAAAGGAAGGAGGAAGCAGTGACTGGTTTGGACTCCACTCCCCCTAGTTGCTTGGACTTGCCATGGGGCTCAGACTGCCAAAGACTGGCAGTCACCTATAGCCATATTGCAGTCTTTCTGCATTTTTTGCCTATGTCTTTAAGGTTGGAGTCCTGTGCTCCAGGAACTATGGCCTGTCCTTTCTGACTAAAAACAAGCCATGTGTATTTGTCACACTGTAAAAATATGATGTAAAAATGGCAGTAATAGCCAATAAATCTCTTTAGACACACCTTCTGCCTGTCCCCTTTCCTCTTTCAGACCCTCGAGGAACTCATCTTTGGGAATTTATTCGAGATATTCTTCTCAATCCTGAGAAAAACCCAGGATTGATCAAGTGGGAAGACCGGTCAGAAGGTGTCTTCAGGTTTTTAAAATCTGAAGCTGTGGCTCAGCTCTGGGGAAAGAAGAAAAACAACAGCAGCATGACTTATGAGAAACTCAGCCGGGCTATGAGGTGAGCTGAGATGTTGCTATGGAAGACAAGTCAAGAGGCTATCTGAATGGAGAGTCTGGTTGTCTTTTAAAAATGAGTTGCCACCAACACTCTTTGACAACTGAGTGTCTCCTACTAATTTTGATATTGTAACATTATATGTTTCTTTGTCTTTTCTTTCCCCTTCTGTTTCTATATACTACAGTATACAGAGTACATATGACATGCGTATGTGTTATATGCATAATATATATTCTGTTGCTGTCCACCCAAGCAACCAGTGTATGAAGGAAACATGGTTGCAGCAAGCTGAAAAAGTTCACATGCCACTGAACTGGGAAGGCTTAAATGGCCCGGTAATATCCTAAGACCTTGTTATTTCCAGCATTGTTCAGAAACTCAACATGACTCCCCATTATCTTAAAACAGGTTTACAAATTCTATGTGAGGATTTTCTTTTCTCTTGTCTTTCATATTATGAGCAGTTTTCCATAATCTATTAAAGTTCAAAATAGATTTTAAAATGAAAGCTGAGATTCTTTCCTGGTCTGATTTCAGATCCTGGGTTACCAGGAAAATATCCCTGTGAAATCTCATAGGAGTGTGTGATAAATATGGCAACATGCTATTACTTGAAATATGGTGAAATCCAAACTCTGAAGGTAATTCATATAAAGTATAAAGAAGACATCAATTTTTTCTTCTCTGTCTTTCAGTTACAATAATCTTAGGTAATTTTTATATATCAACAGAAATTAAAAACTTTAAAGGTAGCTGAGGGATTGCCTAGTTGACAGTAGTCTTTTAAGACAATAAGTGATTTTTTTCTTAAATATTTTTCTATATTTTAATTTTAACAGATACTATTATAAAAGAGAAATCCTGGAGCGAGTGGACGGTCGGAGATTAGTGTATAAATTTGGAAAGAATGCTCGTGGCTGGAGAGAAAATGAAAATTAAATGTGTCAAGAAACAACACTGAACACTTGGGTGTAAATATTCAAAGACTATTTTCTTATATTTATGTAACAAACTGGGGTGAAAAAACATTTCTGTTTCTGTCGGGAAGAAGGAACATTATCATTATGGGTGTTAAAATGGTTTTATTTGAAGTATGTCCTGTATGGGGGAAAAAAACGTGCACAGTATTCTGTGCTATAAGATAACATTATAGAATTTTTAATCATTTTTCCCTTCTTGTGAAGTTTTTTTCCTTTTTTTTTTTTTTTTTTTTTTTTTAAATCTTGGAGGCATAATATGACAATGCTGTGAGTCATGCAGAGAAAGAGAAGGAGTGAGATATTAGGGCATTTAGGGAATAATCCACTTCAGAAGGCAACTATAAGTGAAGAAAATAGTTAAGCATCTCTGAGCCAAATAGTATTTTTCCACAATTAACTGATTTATTGTTCTCATTGGCTAATAATACCACTTGTTCTTCTGATTTCTGAGTGTTTTAACACTTTGCTGGCTTCCAGTTGCTTTTGTTGGGTTGGACAGTGGATTTCTCTTCAGTTAGCTTATCCCAACCACAGAGAGCAGTGGTGCTGCAAGGTGGCTGTCAGCATTTATTGGGAGAACCCATATTACCTTCACCACTGGGACATTCTTTTGTAGGCAGTGGTATCGAGTATCCTCCCTAATCTCCAAAGAGCATTCAACTCATCCTGGGAAAAGGGCTATCGGTTTCTAAACAACATCTCTGAAGTGAACTGCAGGAAGAGTGTCAATCTCTGTGATCAAAAGCTATTGAAGGAAAAAGATTATTTTCTGACAGGGCAAACTTATTAAAAGGCACTGGTTTCCCAGAAGAAGTTTTAATACTCCTCCGACCCTCTTATATTCTTAATTAAAGTGTTCAAATATATGCCCATAAAAAGCGGTGAGGAGGTGGGTAAGCAGAACATGGTATGAGGGAACAGTGTCCTCAGTTCCTCCAAGTTGTATGTGTCAACTGTACTTGGGATTCTTAGTTGGAGAAAACAGCCAAGATAAAGACACTGAGATTCTGGGGACATTCAGATCATGGTCACGGTTTTGGGCTCACCTCTATCAGTACTATGCAGAGACTGAATCATCATCGGCAGCATTTTCTTTCTCCAAGTCACAAATGCTTCCTGTTGGCACTAAGCCACTTGCAGAACATGCTGAAATAAAATCTAGAGGAGGCACCACTTCAGCAGGTCACTGAGTACATGAGATGTGGGAGTTGAGAAAGAGGGTTTTTCTGTGATGTTAACAGAGGTGAAACCGAGGTGGATTCCAACTCATTTTTTCAGGGAGGGGGAATTTGGAAAACAATAATAGGGCCTGAGAAGTCTGGGGAAAGAAAAAAGAAAAATAAAATCAAGAATATTAAATCCACCAAATAACCATTTCCTGAGGAATCCCCTGGATTTGAATAAGTATTAGCTTGAAGTGCAGCAAGGTGGAGCTGAAAATTATAGGACACATAATTTTTTTATTTTTTTTTTTAAGGAAATAGAGGTGAAACTAAGATACAATAGAAGTATCAATATAAAGGGCATTAAATATTACTAGCAGCAGTGTGTAGGTAAACATACGAGCCTAACTTTTAATCGAAATATACAGGGCATGTCAAACACCACCACCACCTCTTCCACTTTGTATGCCAGAGCTGTTACCACCCATACATGACAAATTTTATTTTTCATAACCTAGGTGGTTCATCTTATTTACAAAACAAATGATAAGCCTCTGTACTTCAAAGCATTTTTTCTCCCATCTATCTTTTTTTTTTTTTTTTTTTTTTTTTTTTTTTTTTTTTTTTTTTTTTTTTTTTTGACTATGCTAACCTTGCTTTTGTGCAACTCAATAATTTCCTTTTTGTAGCCTGATTAGCTACATTCCACTTCCTTTGCCATCACTTTGTAGTTCATATAGCAAAAAAACAGGCCACCAGACGAGGAGAGCACCTTAACCTTTAGCTAGTTTCAAAAGACTTTCATTCTCCTGGTACCACAGTTATTTGCAGTCCTCTTCACCCTCCTTGCCCACCCCCCATTCCCTCCCTCCTCACACTCAATCCAAATCTTGGGTGAAAATCTGGTATCAGTGGTACCATCACACATCCCGGGTACTGTTGCACCTTATCTCAGGTTAACATACATGTCACAGAAACTTATTGTAATATCTTAAGTTACTTTATAGCAGATTTCTCACAAAACTTCTTGGGAGATGCAACAAACTTGTAATATACATTTGTCACCACTTGGTTACCAAGCAGCACCTAAACCTGCTTTTAAAGATTTTGAAAGACAAGGATTCATTTAGAAGCATATTGTATAAATCTAGAGAGTGATTTATTCTGAGGTACAGTATAAATGCGAGTCTTCCACTGTCATATCTTTCATCATATGTAAACATTTCCATTCCCACCCTACAAAACTTTTAAGACTAGGTACTTGCCATTTAGCATTACAATAGCACAAAGTTGGACTAGAAGACAGCCAATATTTACTCTGTTTTACAAATATTTTAACCTTTGCCTAAGATAAACACAAGGGACTGTTTAAAACTAAAGTTCTTGCCAAGGACAGATGCAACCAACTGAAGGGAATATTTTTACCAGACCTAAGCAAATGGAGAAAATGAAGAGATTAATGTTTATGTAAAGTACTATTTAAAAAAAAAAAACCAAACAACACATTTCTAATTACTCTTTTATTTTATAATTCAGAGGCTGAGCAATTATATTTTTAGCTATATCCTTTAAGTTAGTAGCTGCTGAACTGGTAGCATCATATGTATAGATTTTTATTGTACCATAATTTTTCATATGTATAAAACTCTAGATAGGAAAGTATATTATATTTATATAGTTACATGCAAATCAAGATGTCAAACGTGTTGGCCTGAGCACTCTCAATCTATATTTTCTGCACAAAATTAGAGCAACTTATTCTAAAAACATCCTGAAAAACTATGTAGGCTGGCGAACTTCACAGACATTAAAATGTTTAGTTACATTTTCATGTTTCTTTCTGCAACACATTGTATGTTTCCTGCTTGCTTCCCACAGCATTGTCCTCAGTGCATACGTATGGAAGCAAATCCATGTTAGATATCTCACTGTTGCCATTGTAAACCTCAGCTTAGAGACAATGTATCACAAAATGGTTCTAAAAACTGTTTCTATTTTTCTGCATATGATACAAATTCAAATAAAATGCTCAGGAAAGAAATTTTCCAATAAATGTTTTTCTTAACTTTTTTATGTCTTGAGATTGGAAGCAACTAATACGAAGTCTTTCAATATTGGAGAATATTTTGAGGTTGGCAAAAGGACTGATGTAAGTACCACAAAATCAAATAGCTTAAATTTACTAATATGCTGAATAACCCATCTGTTGTGAAGATACCGGATTTCCAAATCTTTTTTATGTCTCACAGGCTTTGCTGGAATACTTGATTATGTTGATACAGCTAGACTGCCTTCCTTGTTTGGCTGCTAAACTTTACAAAGGTCTGACTTCAGCACTGATTTAACTTCAAGGTATTTTGAAGTGTGTGCAAGAGCTAGGCTTATTAAGGGTGCCGTGACTCACAGAGATAATTTCCTTTACTGAATCAAAGCAGCTAAAACTGTGAAATCCTGTTCCACATGTTATTTTTCCATCTATGTGGTGGCTATATAAACACTTAATGAACAAAGAGAATATGCCTCCTGATTTGGTTTGGAAGCTGAGGATAAAAAGAGAAAACATCTATAATTAAGAAAAAGTCAAAGTGGACCCTTATGGCATTTACATTCTGGGGGGGACTGTGGCTGTATCAGTATGATGCAAGCGTGTAGTGCATGGATCTACTATCAGAGCCTGTCTGTAGACTCTGCCACTGCCTCACTAGTGGTAGTGTTTTGTTGGCAGTGTGGGGCACCATGGTGGTGGTACACACATCCCTGTATATCAGAGCCTGTCTGTAGACTGCCACTGCCTCACTAGTGGTAGTGTTTTGTTGGCAGTGTGGGGCACCATGGTGGTGTAGTACAACATGCCTGCTATAGCAACCTGTGCTTGTCACTGGGCCAGCACGTCTGGATTTGGACTTGAATCTCAGAGAGCTTCATTTCAATGGGCCAGATCACACTGTTATGCTGTATAATCTGCAAACATGCTCAATTTTAAACAAGCAAGTGATCCCACTGCATTCGAAGTTATGTATATGGGTGTTCGAGGTTGATGGCTCTAAAAGTGCTCAGTCTATATTGAATCAGACTATATTCAAACCCAGAATGTCAAGGGGCTCCAAAATTATGTCCACGGAAGTAGAAGAACATGTTTGAATTTTAAGCACAGGTACAACCCCTGTAAAACCAACCCAGTTCCTTGAAAGGGTTGCCATAGTTTGAGATTACGGGAGTCCCAAGACAGGTTTCAAAAGGAGTTAGAATCAGATTGCAAGCAAGTTCAAACTGAATTTTAAAGAAGCACACATTTGTTTTTCCAGTAAATGGTTGAACCTTTTGTTTCATGTAAGCTGAGGCCAACACTTGAGACAAAGACGAATGAGAATGTTGTACAGAAACATGCAAATAAACACACATTCTAAAATCCCCCTCAAACTCTTATTTGGTTGTGACTTAAAATGAAGCAAAACTTGAGAAAAGGTTATGTACTAACCTTCCTTTTATAATTTTGTTTCTGCTTTTTTACATTATAGTTGTTGCACCAGTAGTTAAACTGACTTAATGAATGGAGTCACCCTTTGAAAAATATTTTGTATTTTCTATATCCTGTTGAGCAAAAGAAGATGCAGTGAAATTTTGATTACTGACAACAGCTCATGAATATCTTTGCAAAGTAGATTCATATATTTAGGACATACGCACGCTGACATACCCTGGATGGGACGTACCCACAGAACTGGCTTGACTAAATCTCTTAAAGAAACTGCTAGGTTAATATGATTCTACTAAAGATCTGTTAGCAAACTATTCAGTAATGATAATGTAAATTCAAGCCTGGTGAGAAGCCCCAAAAGCAAACAGACTGTCAAAGAAAGCTCCCAGAGGAGCACTGGTGACATTTCTGTACTTTTCCAGTGACTCATCTGTTTTTAGAAGTTAAAAAGAGTTGTGAGCAACTTTAATCACAAAGCTCAAGACTGTATGAAAATCCCATGCTCACTACCTTGGTATCAGTAGCTCAGCATTCAGCTGCCCTTTACTGTAAAGTCTGTTCAGGTTTGAGGTTTTTCTAGGAGAAACCTATTAATGACAATCTCTGAGTAAAAAAATCAACTGCACCTGTCATTTGGAATATTTTCCTTAAAATGTTATGCCTCACAGGAAATCTGATGCATGCAATTATATTTTTTTTAGTAAAGTTGAACTAATTAGATATTTCTCCCATAAATTTTATGTCCTGACAGATCATTGTGGCTACCTTACTTACCTTCCTTTCTACCACAGGACCTCCGTCTTATTTCACAGTCATGCTTGCCCCTGATACCTGTTTTATGTAGAGTATTTATCTAAAATGTTCCTTTGAATGTTAGGTTAAAAGTGGTAAAAGCTGGAGGCAACCTACAAAAATCTCAGCACTGCAAATTTTTTTGCCTCTCAAATCATGTTGAGGAATGGAGAGACAGGCTAGGCCAGAAATGCAGTTTCTCTTCCTAGACTTCGCATGCAAACTCCATGCAAGAGCAACATAAAATGTGCTTTTGCCCACGCCTTCACACATAATATTGCTGCATATGCAGTATTTCTTGGTCCTGGAAAAGTAGCAAAGATTCATAAATATTTGTCAACTCTTGTTTTACATTTTACATATGTTTTCTACTTAATTTTTAATTTTGTATTTGAGTCTGCAGTTTTATGCCACTCTAGATGTTGATATAGATTCTTCTTACAGTGATTTATTAAGTCAATCAGGTCACAAAATAAGACTAGCAGGTGGACTATTTATTGCAAATATTGCATTGTGAAAACAGCTTTATTTCCATTGACAAATGCTTCTTGAGTGATCCCAGATATTCACATAAGTGCATTGGTATTCTTTTCAGACTATAGGTATTTAAGTGAGGAATGAATGTCTTTTTAAGCAATGGTTTCAGTATCAGTGATGCATCTTGTGAATTTTGCAGAGAAGCCTCCTCTTTCCTCTAAGAGCAGTGAAGAGACCATCACAGCATGAAGATTCTCTGAAAGTCTGCTTCTTGGAACTCAGGGTACTCAGAGTCTGAATATTATACCTTTTAAGCTGCTTTTAAAAGCTCCTTTCTGTGTCTTGAAAACTTTGGGCAGTAAGGTGGCCTGCAGCATTGTGTGGCAAGGAAATAATTGTGTTTCACAGCTGTCTAGGGAAAGTTGCAAGATGACTCCATAGCAACCTATGGGTGAGGAGAAGCACTGTGTTTATCCAGGTTTCAGAGGATTCACTCTGTAGAGAGGTTTCGTGCCGCTGTATACCTTCATCTCCCAGGCTGTGGTTTATGCATTTCTCAGATGTGCTGGGCAGACATAGGCTACAGATTTTTAATATTCTTGGAGAAGGGCTCCAAACGCCCTGACTGTGAGCACTACAGAAAAGTCAGGAGATTGAAGTGATTGTTGAAGCCTCTTGAGATGATACTGCTATGAGGATGCTGAGACAGAGCCCTCTGCTTGAGACCATGAAGTGCTGCGGGACAGTGGACTGCACCTTCTCCTTCAAGTCTTGCCAGTTTTGCTCACTATATTTCAGTTTCTGCCTCTCGTCTTGTCTCCCCTTCCCTTTTCCCAAGTGGAGTAATTATAACACTGAATGTAAAGCATTTGTGCATCAGCCCCCTTTTCTTCTGAGTCAGCTTTCACAGGCCTCAGCCAAACTAGCCCTTTGGCTCTAGTTCACATGGTTATAGGCTGTGAATTTGCCAAGACATGGAAATTTTAAAGTGCAAACCAAATCTGCTAACAGGGCCTCTCTTGCTGAGTCATTGCAGCTTAGAGGGAATGGAGGATCAGACCACAGGTCTGATGTTGCCTTGTTTTCTGTGGCCTACAGTACTTCTCCTGGGTATCGCACCAAGATTGTGCCTGAACACTGACAGAAGGAGAAATAACATTTGCCACCAAAACCTCACAAACTCCAGTCTTATGCTGTCTAAGATCCCTGTATTTTCAAAGAAAGCCTAATTAGACAATTAATATTTTAAAAGGGGAGGAGGGGAAATGCCTTGAATTTCATCCTTCTCATTGCAGATACAATCAGGTAGTTACCTTTGCCTAAGATGATGATCACTCATTTTAGGAGTAGGTAAAATCTATGTGTTGCCATGTGAGGTAAACTGCAAGTCTACATACATCCTTCTAGAGCTCCTTGTGTGCTTTTATATCTCTCTCTAAATTGTATCTCCTCTCCTGGAGGAAGGCTCACCAGATCTTATCAGACAAAATTCCTGCTGTTTCATATCAATTTTCTCATGTGAAACCAGAAGACAAATAAACCAAATAAAGAAGACAAATAAACTCTGTACTCCAAACAATTACAAATGTTGATGATTCACCCATTACTCATGCCAAACCAGTATTTTTCAGTGCTTTATAACTCATGAGTGAAACATTCCAGCATGTTCAGACTAAAATAATTTGCATGCCAGGAGCCATCTAATAGAGAAGGGCACTTTGCATGGGGATGCATAACGTGTTCAGCAGCTGTCATGCAATCACATTCAGCCTATGGACACTCTTTACTTTCCAGTAGGTTTGGGAATGGGAGGGTAATGGAAGTTAAATTTGCTTTCAAGGAAATTTAGAGTAGGTTTGGGAGTGGGAGCGTAATGGAAGTTAAATTTGCTTTCAAGGAAATTTAGAGTTAGGTGATAAAACTAACCCAAGGTATTACCTTGCCACTGAAAGAGGGACACACTTTGCCCTGCCACCTCCCCAGACTTATGCTTGGCACAACTTCACTCCTGCCCACTGCTCTTACTCCTCCCCACTGCTCTTACTCCTGCCCAGCCATGCCAGTCACCATGGCTCAGAGGCTGCAAGGTGATGCACTTGTGTAAAGCTCTGATTGAGCTAGCACAGGTTAGTGAGCAAATCAGCCTGTTGTGTCAGCATTCCTTATACCCCTCACTGTCAGTCACTGCAGAGGACTGGCAGCATGTCAGATGGAGCAGTTCTTTAATTTTGTTATAAAAACTGAGCTCAGGGTTGGCAATGCTGAAAACATATAGGATTGGAGAACAGCTGTGAATTTTGAGGCTGACAGTCAGCCTTTGGCTCCTTAAAATCTGGGTTCACTACTTCAGCAGAGGAAAGTCACTCACATGCTGGGCTGCATGTATGTGATGAGGAGCAACCCAGTGCTAATGAATTTAAGGGGATGGAACACAAAGACCCATTGTTGGTTTCTCAGGTTCTGAGCAAGCACTCTCGCATTCCAACTGCGTTCTGTTACCATTAGGTTTGGTGTCCATGAACAGCTATAACCAGATCTGCCCTTTCTCTAGGTTTCCATCAGTAATTTTTCAATATGCATACAATAAAAAACTATATGACAGAGTTTAAAGCCCTTTTTTGTGGTCTGTAGAAAGAATTGAATTCACTATGCACAGATAATCCATGTTCAGATATTGAAATTAAGAAGAAAGCCAGTTAATAACCTTTATTGTCACCTTTAATAAATGGTTTAATGAGATAATAACTTGATGCTGCTATACCCAAGCATTTATATATATATACCAGCATTTTAAAGCCCCTTTATGTTTTAAGAAAAAGTTACAATGTGTCATGATCTGGTATTCAGATGCCTGGCCATTTTTTATTATGTTTCCAGAACAAAACAAGTACACAAGTGCAAAAATAGGCACTGGGGCTGGTGTGCAGTCTTATGAGAGATTGGGCAGAACCCCCTTGCTTTCTAACACTCCTCACCGCAGTGGGAGGCTGGTTGAGGCTGGATTCTGCCTTTCTTTTCCTGGGATAAGCTGCACAGTGAAAAGTTTAAAGGTGATCCCAAATGGTGAAATTAAGACCCAACCGAGGTCAGATCTCATGTGCACAACAAACTTTACTGGAGTAACACAACATAGTCCCTAGAGCGGATAGGACAGGGAGGAAAACAAAGACAGAAAAGAAAGGAGAAAGCAAAGATACAGAGGACAGGAAGTGAGAGAATAGTTACCACCATAGTCCAGCAACATTGTAGGTGGGGGAAGTGCTTCACTGCACTCATAGTGTCCCAGATTTTTGTACAGTTCTTGCCCACTGCACCCACACTTTTCTCCCTGTACAGGTGAGAAAATCCTTCTATCTTTTCCGTGCTCCTTCAAGACTGGGGAGGGGGATTGGTGCTGGGGCTATGTCCTGCAGATAGTCTTTGGCTAATTAATGAGATCAGCCATTGCAAAACAGAAGGTTGAGACAACTGGCTTCACAGGATTAGTTTATTGCAGTGGAGGTTCGGTCCTAGAAGGCAGCTTGAGACTGGCATTCTTTATATTTTCCTGCTACATCAGTGGTTTTCATGAAGTCTTATGGCCTTGTTATCACTGGATATTCTGCTCCCGGTGCCAGCTATAGAACTCCTTTGTCTCCAATCTCAGCATGTCCCACACTAAACTCCCCAGTTCTCAGGTACACATCATGCTGGGGGGGGAGGGAGGTCAGTAATATGCTTTGGTGGGTTGCTGAGACATCTCTTTAGTCCATCTCGAGACAGGCAACAAATATCCTGAGTGCCTAAGTACTTTACTTACCTCTTGGATTGTTCGAGACAAGCACTATACATCCTGGATGTCACACACTGTAACAGCCAGCAACACTGGGGGGGGGGAAATATTACATACTAATCTTTTCATAGGACATCAGAGTTATGAGTTATAGGGGACTTCTGGGCAGAGGTCCCCCATCCAAAAGGTGGCGTACATCAACAAGCCTTTCCTCAGCTTGGAAAAAAACAAGGCTGGCAGTGAGGCCTTATCAGGAACACTCCTTCCAACTCAGCCCCCATGTGAAAACTCCTTAAGCTTGATTGCATATTATTTTAGTGATAGCTTGTTTAAGGTGTCTTGAGATTCCTGATGAAAAGGCAGCTCTGACTCCCTTGTTTTGTTCCTCTGTGCTTGTTGTTGACTGATGTTGACACTAGCACTACTGCATGCATTGGCCCCACTCAATGATAGATCCCAAACTTAGTCTGAGAAGAAAAAGGGCAGGTTTTTTGGTTGAGTCTGCACATGCTGAGATCAAAGGATCATCAGTCTCATCACAAGGGAGAAGGTAAAAACCTGCAGGAGAGGGAGATTATTTCCGGCCCCTTGAGCAGCTCTTTCCAGTTAGATTGGCATAAGTCATTTTTTTCACAAAAAATCACTGAGTGGTTGGGGTTGGAAGAGACCTCTGAAGGTCATCTAGTCCAAAATCCCCTTACAGCAAAGATTTTCCTTACGTTTAGCTTGGACCTCCTATGCTCTAGCTAATGCCCATTACCACTTGTCCTGCCTTTGGACACTGCTGAAAGAGACTGGACCCACCTCCTGACAACCACCTACTTACATTTAAAAGAAT
This sequence comes from Chaetura pelagica, assembly GCF_000747805.2. Classification (NCBI taxonomy): domain Eukaryota; kingdom Metazoa; phylum Chordata; class Aves; order Apodiformes; family Apodidae; genus Chaetura; species Chaetura pelagica. The sequence continues at coordinate 862,564 of NW_009953105.1, read as the reverse complement.
TTATGAGATTCCCACTCAGTCTCCTGTAAGCTAAACAGACCCAGCTCTCTTAGCTTTTCCTCACCTTTATTCCCCATATCATCTTTGTGGCCATCTGCTGGACTCTTTCCATTAGTTCCTTATTCTTCATGAACTGGGGAGCCAAAAACTGGATGCCGTATTCCTGTTGTGGCCTCAACAAGGCACAGTAGAGGGGGAGGATAACCTCCTTCAACCTACTGGCCACACTCTTCTTAATGCGCCCTAGGGTACCAATGACCTTCTTGGCTGCAAGGGCACATCGTTGTCTCATGGTCAGCCTGTTGTCCACCAGAACCTGAGGTCCTTTTTTTCCCAGAGTTTCCTCTTCAGCAACTCATCCCTCAAGTTGTACTGATGCATGGACCTGTTCCTCCCCAGACGCAATATTTTACACTTGCCGTTGTTGAGTTTCATTAAGTTTCTCCCTGCCCAACTGTCCAGCTTCTCCAGGTTACACTGAAGGGCAGAAGTGCCTTCTGGTGTGTCAGCCACTCTTCCCAGTTTTGTATCATCAGCAAACCTCCTAATGGTACACTCTATCTCTTCATACAGATTATTGATGAATATATTGAACAGGGCTGGACCCAGTACAAACCCCCGGGGAACACCACTAGACCCAGGTCTCTAACTAGACTCTGCCTCACTTATCACAACTCTCTGAGCTCTGTCCTTCAGTCAGTTCCCAATCCACCCCATTTTCCTAACATCCAATCCACACTTCTTGAGTTTGGCTGTGAGGATGCTGTGGAAGATGGTGTCAAAAGCCTTGCTGAAGTCAAGGTACACCACATCCACTGCCCTCCCCTCATCTATCTATCCAGTTATGCCATTGTAGAAGGCTATCAGATTGGGCAAATGTGTCTTGCCCTTGGTGAATTAATGGAATCATAGAGTCATAGAACTATTCAGGTTGGAAAAGACCCTTGGGGTCACCAAGTCTAACCATCATCCCTACTCTACAAAGTTCTCCCCTAAACCATATACACCGACACCACATCCAAATGACCCTTAAACACATTCAGAGATGATGACTCAGCCACCTCCCTGGGCAGCCTATTATCTAACCACTCTTTCTGTGACACCGGATTTCATCCAGTCTGTGGGTACCTCTCCTTTTTCTCCAGGAGTTTTCAAAGATGATGGAGAGCAGCCTAGCAATTACTTCTGCTAGCTCACTCAGGACTCGTGACTGCATCCCATCAGGGCCCATGGATTTGTGGATGTCCAGTTTACCTAAGTGATCTCTAACCCAATCCTTTGACTGAGGCAAAGTCTTCCTTTCTCCTGACTTCCTCTGTGGTCTCGAAGATCTGGGGCTCTTTAGGGCCAGCCTTACCAGTAAGGACCAAGGCAAAGGCAGCATTCAGTAACTCTGCCTTGTCTGTATCCTGTGTCACTAGGGTACCCACTTCATTCATCAATGGGCCCACATTTCCTCTAGTCTTCCTTTTGCCTCCAATATAATTAAAGAAGCCTTTCTTCTTGTCCTTGTCTCCATGCTGTAGTGCATGATTGGAATTAGAAACTCTTATAACTGTAATGACAGAAATGGCAGTGTGATGCATCTGCTCCTTTTGATCTCTGGATGCTGTATTTGCATATTAATGGCTGAGAACAGTTACTTCATTTTACCTAAGGGAAGGCCTTGTTAAGGCCCCATCACTGAGAACCATTAGGGTCCAATTTTCAGAGGTAGTGAGCTATCATCTATCCCATGAAAAACCATGATGGAAAATAAACTGCAGATAACAATCTGGTACTTGCCAGAGGGGTAGGATAGGTGTGACCTATTATGGTTTTTTCCACCTTAAAAATTTATTATTTTATTGTATGTGTTCACTCGATATGATAGTTAAAATAATAAAATAAAATTTAAAAACCTACTGTGTGATCAACCCACACAGTTCTGTTCTTCAGTCAGTTCCCACACCTTCATTTCCTAGCCCATTCAAAGGACTTGGTTGAAAAATACCCAAAGGAACCACAAGTGGAGTAGATCATCGCAACCCTGCAAAGGTTGGTTATAGACAGTTACTTTCTTTGGACTAGATGCTCCCTGGGCTTACATCTATCCAAAGGAGTGAGGCAGAATAAAGCATCTCCCTCCTAATGCTAAGCAGCAACATGTTTGAGTTCTGGTGTTATGCCTGGATCAAGTCTCTGTTCTGCACTCACCTTCCTAACAGCAAGGGCACAGGGGTCAGGTGGAGTCATAACCATTCTTCTCTCGTTCAAGCAGTGGAAAAGGGGAGATGGAAACTGCACTGTTAAGAGTAAAAGATGTTACTTGCTTCCAGAAAATTCAGGAAAGAAAATATTACTCTTGTTGAATAAATCTAAGGAGTTTCTTTTGAGACAGGATAGCTACAAGTGTCCTTTCAACCTAGCACTACACATGGAGCTCAAGGTAGTAAGAAGTCTATGGTCTAGTAGAAAGTGAACCTCTTTATAACTAGAGAGGCTAAGGTACTGCAGCAACAGTTTCCAACCTCCTATGCCTGCCGTGTTCTGGTGACAAAGCAGGTAACTCTACTGAGTGTGCGTTGCAATATGTAGCATTGAAACAGTTAAAATGTTACTATTTTAAGATGTTCTTGAGTATGTTGGTTTCTATTTACAAAATTTAATAAATCATAAATCATAAATATGACCTGGATAATTACCTACGTGTGAAAAAGTACCTGTGCAACCATACTCAAGTGGTTTCCCAGAAAAAAGCATCATCTTAACGATGAAGTCCAAACTTGTTAATCACTCCAGCATGTGTCTTCTCATTTTCTCATTGGCAATGTCTGATGTTTTTTCTTCAGCTATTGTCATAAGACAGTGGAGCTGGAGGCTTTATTTTTTCCTTTAGTGTAATTGCAAATGTCTTTCTTCTAAATAGATCCTGGTTTTGATAAACAGGTTAGTATGCTCATACCTCTGTGGAGTGCTATGTGGTTCCTTATTAAGGGATTTATGTGTGTGGGAATATGGAATGTGTTATATTGGTTTTGATCACTTGGAAGGATCTTGCAATATATATTATCACCCATTTCAGATGGACACTCCTCTTTACCATTGTGCCATGTTGTATTCCAGACACAAATCTTTCTCCATGCCCCAAGTGATTGCAGCTGAAGCACTGCATGTAGAAAGCTGACTTATGGCAAATGTGTGGGAAAAGAGAGAGCTAGCTGCAACACCTAGTCTCACTAAATTGTTTCTGCAGTGTGATACATTTGAAAAGATTAGTTCTGCAATGCTTTAAAAATAAAAGATTAATGTTTTTCTGTTATATTTGCCATGTTTGCCATACCTGTATTTTCTGCACTAATATGGAGAAAACAGCAATTTGTCAAAGGGAACCAGTATAATCCACAGGTAATAATCTCTGGAGTTGTTTGCTTATAAACCTTTAGCTTGACTTTGGGTCTATCAGTTTTATTCCAAAATGTAGAAATCGTAGCCCAGGTATTGAGTACCAGAGGCATATAATACAGCTTGTAAATCTTGATGCATGTAGCATAGTATGGAAAATTGCTGCTAGGAAATTTTCATTGGTGTGTTTCCAAAAACAGCCCAACCCCTGCCCCAAAAAAACCCCACCAAAAACCCACAAATATTAATCTACTTAAGATAATCACAAGATATTTTATTTTTTCTTTTATCTTTTTCTTTTCTTTCATAAGACACATTATAAATAAGTAAAAGAAACCATGACTTACAGCTGCTAAAGTTTTAATGTACTTTTTAAATATGTTTTTAAAGAAAAGCAACTTTCAAAAATTTTATAAAATATTATTTTTCAGTTTGGAATAGATTTTTCTTTTTCTTTTTTTCACTGTCCCCACCTGACTAGTGAGAGCATTTTGAACTTCTGAGACTTTCTCACTGGAAACTTGGTAGGAGAAAGAATGTGTTAGGTTCAATGTGCTAGGCTTTTTACTTAATACAGCTTCACAGAATACTTTAATAAACAAGGCCTCGAAACATTATCTTGATGAAATTACTGCAAACTGTGTTCTAACAGGTTGCAAAATTCCACTCCAAGAGTGGTTAGTAGCAATTCACCGGCAAACTAATTTGGATTTAATGTGACTCCACTGTGAATTGTCATGGACCAAGTACTTTTCAGTATTTTCATTATTTTGGTCATGAAAAAAAGAGAGTCAATTTACTGAGTCATGCCAGCAGGAAGATGTAGTAAGCCCTTTGACAGACAGGATGAAAATTCAAAAAGCTTATGACAGGTAACAGAAGTGATCTGAAGTAAGTAAAATATCATTCCAGACAGAAAAAAACCAAGATCAATGCCTCAATATGTTGCACAAACATAGAAGAGCTGCACAAATACAGAACAGTTGCACAAACACATGATGGCAAATGACTTATTGAAAGGTTGCTTTGTAGAAAAAAGGAACATATTATTGCAGTGAATCACAGTTAACTATGAGTCGATAGTGTCATGCTGTTGTGTAAAAATAGACGAGAGCATATAAATGGGTGTGACAACGGTGACATAACAACAACACCTTTCCAGCCTACTCAGCACCAGTGAGACTAGCTTTAGCTACAATATCATGTCCAGCTTTGGACACTGTACTTAATAAAAACACCAAACAACCCAAAACAGAACCAGGAGCTTGGTATTGTAGAAAGAGGGCTCGAGATCTAGAAGACTTGTTTTATGAGGAAAGATTAGAATATCCAAGTTATTTTATAGAAAGATTTTAGCAGTCTTCAAACACGCAAAAAGTTGCCAGAAGGAGATAAATCTTTCCC
>NW_009953105.1:841036-857660 GCF_000747805.2 Chaetura pelagica | reverse complement strand
TTTCCCTATTTCCAGTAAGACAAAATGAGAAATAACAAGGTAAACTATACCAAACAAAATTCAGGTTACATATATACAAGAGATCTGTGATGGTATGAATAGGAATCCCAACAACAGACATTTATAAAAACAGGTTAGACCAGCATCTTTAGGGAATTACCTAAGTGGTGCTGATGTTTCTTGGGTGAGGGATGGACTGAGACGATCTTAGATCTCTTCGAGCTTGGCTTTTTATGACTCTGTAATATGTCTTCACGAGTCATGTAGGTTTTGATGAAACAAGAATGTTTAAAAATCTTTTGGCCAAGCTGCATGTATTGACAGTTTATAAAGTTGCCTTCTGATAAGATTTCACTGTTGCATATAGTCACTTGTTTCTGCAATATATTATATGCATTTCTGGGACAGGACAGTAGTATATGAATATACCATTTAAAATTAGAATATGTTCAAAATTCAAACTGGCCATAGAGGACAATAGTTCATAATGACCTGCTCTGAGTTATGTTTGAGCCTCACCTATGTAATCTGTTAGGTAATTGTTTACTTTGTACTGTTTTCCTACAGTTTAGTGATAAAGCAAGTTCAAGTTCTAAAAGGAATTAATAGAGGGTTTTGATGACATTAAATTGTAGGGATGATTAGCCTAGACTGATCTGTATTTCTACACTACCAGCACCATGTACTGCAAATAACTGCCCTTCTATCTACAAAAAGGTAGGACAAATTTTTTTCTGTATGTGTTTAACACACATGGCCCATCCTGTTGTAGTATCCTAATACACCTTCCAATTCTGTACTTGAAATATTGCTGTCAGAGCAGAAGCACAATAATCCTCATTGTATATCATTTATAGAAAACAAAGTAAAAATGTATGTGGTGGTTTTGAGATACTTGTGTACCTATGTAGACTTGAGCTGAAGCAGCTTCCTAGAAGTCATACAAATAAAGAGATCCTAATTGTGAATACATCTGCAAGATACAGGCAGCTGCCCTCTGCTGGGTTTGTACTTTAATTTAGCTGTTGTGAAACTAAACTGTCAGTGGAGGCACTGATTTCTAGTGAAATACTTTTGGTTTTACTGATAGTGTAAAAATAAAAGAGAAAAGTTTGATTATTTTGCTTTGTACGTTTAAAAACCCCCAATTTTTAATGGAAAATTGGCAGTTTGTGCAAAATGAAAAGAAGTTTTTCAGCAAAATAATAATAATTAAAAGACAAAATGTGGAAAATGTATGTAATGCGCAAAAACACGGACACTTCTGTTTTGACAGAAAAGAAAATAAATCCAGCTGATCAGCCTACCAGGCTGATATTCTTTTCATGGAAAATCACAACTTTTAGTCAATCTCATTCTTATTGTTGACCAGTGGGAGCCCTGAAGGAAGGTGGACACGTGGAAGAAACAGTTGCAAAAGAAACAGAACAAGTTAAAGGAGTTTATGCTATTTTTTTTCCTTTCACATACCATGTGTAGATCATAATTTTGAAAAATCTTTTCATTCTGTGGTTTCACTCTTTGGTTTCAGTCTTCAGTTGAGTTCTCAATAAATAGCTGAAGAGAAAAGAGCCTGAGAAATCTGCCCACACTGCACTTCCATACCACTATCTACACAGCAACACTAAAAGCAGACCTAGCCATCCAGAATACAGCTGATAAAAATAAAATACACTAGCATCAATCTTCCAGTCTGAGTAATGCTTAGTGTTTAGGAAGGTAGTTACAAAAAGCTGACTGCAGCCCACTAAGGTTAATCATCTGAGGACTGACTGTAGTTAATGACAGCTTTGTATTTGCATTTTGGTTTGGGACACACAGGATATGTGATGCCTGTGTTGGGAGAGTCAGCTGACAAACTCATCAGTGGTAAGCAGCACATTGCACCGTCCTCCAAAAGGAGAAACAAGTCTATGCAAAACATACACAGCTCTGGTGTCACAGCAGGTCAGTTTGTTGAAACTACAGAGAAGTGGTAACGACTAATTTACTTGGTACTTTTAAGTTAGTCCTACTACTTAGGACAAACCTCTCTCTACCTTAGTTTTTGAAGAATTTCAGTGCAAAATCAAAATAAACAGGATAACCCAAGAGTTAACAAGATGGAAATGTCTTACTGAAATTACCAAACCACAGCAAAAAGGATTTTGGATGTCACTGGCTTGGCATCCTTCAGCACATAAAACAATGTGGAATTTGGGTGTGTCAGGAAGCAAGGACTGAGCCTCACAGTGCTATCTGCTAAGGATAACTTGCTCTCTTCCTCACACCTAAAAGGAACTAGGATATGCCTAATTAGACCAAACAAAAGATCTAGAGATTAAACTGCACCATAAATATGCAATAATGAGATTACTGAAGAAGATCTCTCACATACAACAGCTTCATTTCCATGCTTAAATTATTTATTTCTTTATTAAGTCCACTTGAATCAGCATTTTGTCAAGGGAAATTAAATGTATGTGGAAGAACAGCTAGCATCTTGACCACAAGCTATGCTATAGATGTAGATTTAAATACAAAAGTCTTCAGAGTCAGTGATACATCATAGGATACTCATTAAATTCAGTAGAAACATAGCCTAATAAAAGTTTACTAAAATAACGGATTTGATATACTAAGGATTGCTTTTAAAACAATGTGCTTTGTGAAACTATCAGTCAATTATGCCAAGCATCCTGCAGGTTGTGATAACATCAAGTCTTCTAAGAACCTGTGGGCCTACAGACAAAACTCATGTTTATTCTGACTCACCTGGGCAATCTACCAGTGGGAGACTGGAGACAAGACCAGGACCGGAGACAGGACAAAGATGACAAAGGACTAGAATCAACAAAGACCCCCACAGGAGACCCTCGAGCACACATAATTACAAAGATAGCCTATTCCAGGGAATAAAATGACTATATAAAAGAATTTGGGGAACCCATTGACATGGAACTGAATATGCATGGTTTTGGCGTATATTACTTGGGGTGTTTCACTAAGTCATCGGAGCACTCATGGTAGGTAAGCCTCAGTGCTGCCCAGTGCTGCAATAAAGAATGCCTGCTCAATAACAGCCTGTTTGTTGTTATTGGGTCTTGATCTTGGAATCCTTACCCAGCTGCACCTGGCCTCTCACTTCGGTGAGGAGTGTTAGAAAGCAAGGGCGTTTGGAAGCTCCAAATTTTTGTTTCATTAGCTTTTACTCACGAGTGAAATAGAGCACAAGAAAACATTTCCATATTCTCTTTCAAAAAAGCTGTTACAGAAATCCTGAAAGGTAAATGAAGAGGATTAAAAAGATAGAAGAACAATCACCAAATATAATTTCTCACAGCACTGCTGTTTCACTTCACAAGTTGATTTCAGCATTGATTTCAGCAATGTAAACGAGCTGACAGAATTATCTGCTTACAATTATGATCCTCACATCTTCATTATTCTTTTTCTTGTTATCTAACATTCTGGAGAAAATATTATAGTTTCTGAACGCCCGTGTTCTTCCTTGCTCCAGCAGTCACCGTATTTTGTCAATAAATATTCTATTTCTAGAATCTGCTTAGATTAAGTTTGGTTGATTTCTCTGCAGATTTAATTATAATTTTAAAATCAGCTCCTGCATCATCCCTCCTCAACCACAGGAGACACAGGAAGGGCTGGAGCCGTGGTGCTGGAGATGGCAGTCCTGTTAGGCACTACCTATGTGCACGAAGGATGCTGGAACTGCGCAGGCACCTTCTGACAAGAAGTTCTAGTCATTCTAGTTATCACAACCTGCAGGATGCTTGGCATAATTGACTGATAGTTTCACAAAGCACATTGTTTTAAAAGCAACCCTTAGTATAGCAAATCCATTATTTTAGTAAACTTTTATTAGGCTGTATTTTTATTTAATTTACTAACAAGTATCCTATGACTATCACAATCAAGTTGCTGAATCTCAGTATTGAAGAGTCTGGGTGAAGATGCTAGGTGCAATGTGCAACATAGTTGTTCCCTTCCCACCTTTGGGCCTGTCATGCACGCAGGCAGGTTTGTCCTTGGCTCTGCCCTTGAGGACCAGTGAAGCAGGGGGTAGCCATTTTGTGTCCATACAAACTGCTGGCCTGAAAGGCATCCTTTCTCAGCCATTTTGTGGGGAGAAACACCATTCCCCACACTTAGTAACCATCCCATCTAGTTTCTGTATATAAAATGGTAGTTTTCTTTATATAATTTTCTTGTCTCTTTCTGTTACATGTGGTGATGCTAGAGAAAACTTAATGAAGAGATCTGCAGAATTAGTCAGTTTATATTATTGGTTTTGTTTTCTCTCACTATTCTTTAAAAATAATGATATGTGAGTTCTAATATTTGCTGTAACCTGGCAATATGAATAGCAGCAACAGATGAGATTCAATCTCAGATGATGCCATTATCCTCAGCTAATGTGTTTGAGAGAGGCAAGCAGACAACATTTTCACCCCATTGATGCAGTTATGTAGTGGTCTTTTAACCATTTTTCGTTTATGATCTCTGTTTATTTACTCTAACTCACAAAATCCAGGCCAGAACAAATACCAGACAGCTCAACCATAAATCAGACCAAACTTTGGTCTTCTTGCCTTTCTTCTTTAATGAAATAACAAAGTGTCTGTTACCTGTCCTTTAGAACAAGACTTCAGAAGACATTTCGGTTACTGCATGGAACAAAGAAGTTCAGGGAGACTAGGTCTTCACCCATAACAAATGCAATAAAGGTTTAGATATTCTTTCTTTAAAAAATTTATTCACTCACTGACACAGTGCGGATTTAATAACCCAGGAAGGTTAGAACTGGACCCCCTTGCTTTCTAAACTTCTGCTGCAATAGAATCTAGGTGTGGCTGGATCCAGTCCTGTACATGTCACAACTCAGACTGGGCAGCCCAGGGAGATTAGGACTGAACCTCCTTGCTTTCTAGACTTCCTTCAGAGAGGAGCCTAGATGCAGCTGGGCTCAAAATCCTCCTCTCAGACCTAGTCTTTCCCAGAGAGAATAAATGTATTATGGTCCAAGTAAAAGCTTGGCCATCCAATAGCCCTTGATCAGATTAAGGTGCAAGCGACACACAAGGTCTGTTTATAACAAATAACACATTTGTTACACTAGTAGGAGTTAATATTGAACATCCTAAACAAAACCACCTGCATATATATATTAATTGAGGAAAAGGGGATGAGAAGAAAAAGGTGAGAGGAAGCAGGGGGGGAGAAGATGAGAGAAAGAGAGAGATATAAAGAGGACAGAATAGATCCAGCATCGTTGGTCCAGCCAACAGGGGAGGGTCGGTGTTGATAGTCCACGTCCATGAAACTCCCCAAGCCCACCATTACAGCCCTCTATTTTATAGGTCTAGAATCTTGATTTCACAATGAGTGTGTGTGATTGGAGCCATACATGTGTGAGCAGCTGGAATGGACCTCTGCCCCCTCCACCCCTTGATCATTGTCTCAATGATTATCTCAATCCTTGTCTTTATCTCATCTATGCAGGTCCAAGGCCTATGCAGGCCATTACTGCAGTCTCCATCCTCCCAGGCAGGCCTTTTGGGATGCATGAGCAGGGGCTACAATGGGGTTTCGATACCATTTCCCAAAGTATGTCCTGAGGGCTGGTTCCTCACACTCACTTTATTTGTTTTCTAGCTTCAGTCATGAATGAAGAGAAAAAACCGTGCAGAAAATCCTGCAGTATAATTTCCAAACTCTCCAAAGTCAGAAGCACTGGAAAGCTTTTTTCAAGGTTTCTATGTGTCTCATTAAATGAATTTTGGATTGTTGTCTAAATTAGGATATTTACTGAACCAAGCAAAACCTTGTCTCTACTGTAAATAAGTCATAGCATGAGTTTCAACAACATGTGCTTCTCTGTTTCTCTGCTCCACTCTCTGCTCAGCTTTTTCAATCACAATCTGCCTAACATACCAATTGAGGATTTATGTTTTGTTTGTTTGTTTGTTAAACAGGTCAATGGTGTGTTACATTATTTTGACCTGATTTCCACTGAAAACAAGCACAGACCAGTTTGAACTATGCCAGGTGTAGTCAGGCCCCTTGGCAACATGCTATACATGCAGCTACTCCAAAAAACAAGCAAAAACAGTGAGTGCTGGTAAGAGCCATGATTTAAGGAAAGCACTATGGTGCATCAAGGGACCCCCTGTGTCAGAGGCAGAGGGTTCAGCTTGAGTGCAGCTCAGGGCAGGGTGCAGTGCTGGGGTGCCCTGGGTCACTGTGCTCAACCAAGGCTTGCTGCTGGAAGTCGATGAACCACAAATTTAATACAGTTCCTCTGCTGAACTGCCTGTGCACACTGCCCAGTGCAGTGTAAAGGTGTCCTAGGTGGTTTTACACTTGCTGTTCACAGTTTTTGAAGCCCCTTATTAATGTCTTAAATCATTAGGTAGATTGTTTAATTAAGAATTATTTTTCTGGTGTTTGGACTGGCTTACACAATTTTGTGTGGTGCTCCCTCCACTCTGACTGACAAACTAATCCATCTCATCAGATCTTTTGTCCCTCTAATGGCCAATTACTCCCTTAACTTCAATGTAGACAACACATGTAGTAACAGAATGTCAGCTGGGCATGCAGAAAGACCTGAGGTAGCTTGCATTTAACCTGCTCTGGTACTGGTGGCATTTGAACTGGGAGTGTGTGGCCAACAGCCATACCTATCTGAGAAACAGAGTATATCCCTGGGCAATTAACCCATATAGTGCTCTGTGCGTTCACATCTAGATCTGCTATTTCCAGGTGAAAGCAGCTGGGGTCGTCTCCACTGTGCTGCCTGCTATATGTCCTCAGAATGCACCCCTGGTGTCCTGATTTGCTGAAACACACAGCAGGAAAGCACTGGTGAGCCACCTCACTTCAACATCAATGGCTAGAGCTCAGCTTGACTCCTACAACTGCTTTATAGCTTTTCCCTGCAATGCACCCCACATTTTTCTTTTGTATATTTCTTCCTCACAGACACAACACGTTGTGGTAAACCATACAGCAGAAGCTAAGCCTCTATCAACTAACTGATAATCTGTGTGGATGCCTCCTTTTTAGCTGCAAGTAGAGCTGGGGGCAAAGGTGAGTCCTCTGCTGAAGGTCAACAGAGAGACACTCCCAAGAAACCAAGATACTTGGTCCTTCTGTCTGGGGGAAAAGTTGGGCAAAGTCCCTTCCATGTCTTTTCTGAGGGCAATGTGCTCTGGTGAATAAAGAACAGATCTTTAAACTCCAGAGTCTCAGTATTTCAGCCTGAGAGGCTGGTCGCCCAGGCTGTTGGATTAAGAGCACAGTAGAGAGGGAGAGTGGAGCTGCTGGGTCTCTTTCTGTGCTAATGAAGACACACTGTACTCTGTACTGACTTTATCAGATTGAAATCTGATGGGTCTGGTATATTCACAAGAGCCTTGTGTGCATTGTTCTGTTGTTTAGTTTTGATAAAATGTAGTTATTGTACTTGATGTTCTTCAGCTACGTCAAACCTTGCTTCATGGCTAATCTGTGGCATTAGTCCATACCGCAAGTTGTGCAAGACTTTGCAGCAAAAATATTGATGCTTCTTGGGGATTAAGAGTTCCAGTGTGAATTTAGTAAAAGAAGAGAAGGCAGAATTGGAGAAAGAATAGTTTCACTGCTAAATAAATTTTGGCAAGTTGGTAATAAGGCAAAAACCTCTCCTTCCTTACCCACTCAAGCATTATGCACTCAGATCTGTTTCTAGAAGTAAACAGTTTTCAAATGTTTTTTACAACTTTTCTGTTTTAATTTCAAGATGAAGCAAAAAAATATTGACAAAAAAAGCAATTTTTATTTTATTTTATTTTTTAAGCCCTTCAGAAAGCACATCTAACCAGGGCTGGAGGAGAGAATGATGATTTTACATTAGCTGTTCTCTCTCCCAGTGGGTATTTTCAGTAAAGTCTCATGAATTGGAACAGTTCGAGCCAGCATGTACTGTGCATGGTTTCTGTCACTCAACCAAATTCCCATAATTCTGTTGAAAGGAATGGATTGGTAGAAGAGCTGGATTTAGTCCATTCTGCATAGAGCTGACATTTGGACATAATCACTTTAGGAAGCCATGCAGCAGATGAACAGTAGAGAACTAAATGCAAATGGCCTCTGTGGCTGTATCTTGAGATGCTAAATTAAGCAGTGAAGAAACACTTCCTTTTGATTCTCTCTTGATCATTTATTCCTTTACACCTTCATAACTTATCTGGCACATTTTTTGCCACTTTCTCAAGCAGTTCCAAGCACGTTTTAGGACTAGCCACTCATCACTAGCAGCCTGCATAGAGTGAGGGAGTCTGATGGCTCTGGAGACTGCAGGACTTAGATTTTCTGCAGGGGCATAGTGGCAGGATCTGCAAAAGAAGTCGGCGTTGCCAACCCAGGGAAGCAGGGATGACCAAACTGACTGGCACTTGGACATCCCAGACTGAAATGGTCCTGCTTATGGGAGAAGTGCTGCCTTCATTCAGGTAGCAGCAAGATTATGCTCTCACATCCACCCTTTGGATTCTGATTCATGGGTTCTACCCATTCATGCTGGGCTGATCAAAGAGATTAGGAGTATGAAGGACTGCCACACCTGTCTGCGAGAGGTTATTGCCCTGCAACAGGTATGATGACAAGGCAGAGTATCAGCTTCTGGCAGTCTCTAGGCCATAGGCTAATAAATGCACAAAAATTTCTCTTTTCCTTTTGGTTTGTGTTACACTACCTTGAAAAGTGGTAGCGTATGGTGGTGGTTCATGATCCTTCAGCTGCAGCTAAATAACATTTGAAATTTTATTTCCAGCATAAATTCTTTGAAACCAATTCTGACTTTTAATTTATTATTTTTTTTTCACAGAGCCCAGTCCATACTGAGACTAGCAGTTGCTACTCTGGTATTAGCAATGCTGCGATTAACCATAACAGTAAGAACAGCAGTGAGTACCTCCATGAGCCAAACAATGAGTTTGATTCCCCTAACACTTTTTATTATGCAATGCAAATGCTTATGTCATACAGCCTAAATGCCTTGATCCCACCAAAAAATCAGAACATTGACTTTTTTACAGAGTATTTCTGATATCAATAACAATTTATTTCAGAGAGATCATTCCATCTTACTCTAAAATAAACACTCATACATATTAGAGGAATGTCTATGCATCAGAGTTGTTTGTGTTTTTTGCTTATTAAATTTCCAAGTCCTTAGGTCATCATTTGCATAGTGTGTCTTCCTCTCTTGGGCGAAAAATGTTGCAGTATAAAAAAACTGAGGATTATTTTTCTGCTACTACAAGGGCTTCTTGAAACAAGGCAGGTTTGGAGGATAATTCAGAGCAGGTGCTCCATACATGGGAAATTCAGTTGTCCAAATAACAGCTACCACATAAGGATTACCAGTTCCAGTTTTGCTTATATTAGTCTCTAGATAATTCAGTCCTTCATAAACAGAGAGGCAGCTTAGACAACTTCTGTGACTACATTCCATATCTAATACTACAAGCATATAATTATTTTATGTTTTGCATAACTATGCATGTTCTTCTGGAAGAAGGTGTGCCTTTATTTTATTGACAGTGGTTTACAGCTGTCAGTATCTTTAGGGACATAGATTCAAAACTGCATTTAAGCACCTTGGATAATTTGTGTTGAAAAGATGATAGAAAGAAATCCTGTAAAGGCCAGTAAAATCTTTTAAAGTCATGCATAAATACTTTTTTTTTTTTTTTTGGTAGGATGTTGTAATACATCCTACTGAATGTAAAATAAATCTATTGCTACATACATACAGCTTCATAGTTTTCTGAAGTTTTTACAGAAAGGTTAGCCATTACATCCTATAGAACATTAAGGAGGAAAACTAGAATATATGCTTTTACTATGACTGTTTATCCCAGGCTGTTGGTAAACAGTGACAGAAAGCTGAACATCCCATTGCAGATCGCTTGCAAAATCTGCAACTGTTAATTGGAGGCAAAAAAACCCCAAGTGACATCAGATATAGTACCAATCATATAAAGTACCATTGTGTTTTAAAATGTAACTCCTATGTTCATATTACATGGAAAATTTTTTAATATAAGCTTTGATTTTTTCCAGGGAACTTTGTAATCTCAATAAAAATGGAACAAATCTAAGAATGTCAGAAATATTACTATGAATTATTCATTAAATACTAAAGTAAAACAAAATGGAAAATAACTGTAGAAATCAACATGAGGGGGGTTCTTCGTGTGTGTGTTTACATGCATTACAAATATATTTTTCTTTGCCAAATAAATGTGAGTAACATAGGACAAAGAAAAACCTCACTATGATGTGGCAATTCCAAGACCGATCTTGCAGTATATTTTATCCTGAAAGAAAAACTGGAATATCCATGTTTAAGATAGTCTGTGAAATTCAGTGTTTTATTTACATGGGCATTTCAGGAAAATTGCTTCCACATAGTACCAGAATTATTCAACTACAAAGGCACTGGTAACTCTCGTAATACAGCATTTTGTCAGTCAAGCAACATTATTTTATGGTAGTTACCTTTGCTAGGAACACCTTGGTGTTCATTTTATGTTTACTTTAATGCAGGCTCAAAATAAAGCATGTACATAATTTCATGATTTTTAAATAAATATATATATTTACCTATTGTACCACATCAATGCAAAAAAAAGCCAACAAAACCAAATCCAAGATAAATAGTCATAATAACAGCAGAATGGGTAGGGGAATTTAAATAAACAAACCAAACAACAACCAAACAAACAAAAAACCCCCAAACAAAAAAAAAAAAAACAACCCCAAAGATTTAACAAAAACCCCAAATCACATGGAAATGAACATTTCTCTCTCTTCCTGTTGTGATGTCCAGTTGAATGACAGGAATTACTTTCAGCTTTTTTTCTTGGCAGATTGTGTTGTGGAATCACATATGCTAGGTTCGTTACTGAATTACGAGCTGTAATTAGGGATTTCCAAGGTGTTGTGCAATGACCTGGTAATTCATAGTGTTGTAGTGGCTCTCACATTGACACTGTCCCCACCCTGGTCAATATATATGTTTGCAGTGCAGTCAGTGTTAGAAGCTAACTGATGGAGTAGATGAGCTGAAATCACTGCATGTGAAGAATTAATGAAGAGTTGTGATGACATAGCTTAGTTCTGTTTTTACTCATACAGTCCTTTATATCTTTAGATACCTTTATTTAGCTGACATAAATCACCCAAGAACACATGTTCTCCTATGCAACACTATTTGTATTCTTCAAAGGACTGATTGCACTTCTGGCTGAAGTGCAAAACACAAAAAAACTTTCTCTCTCTTTCTTTGACATGGAAAATGGAAATATTTCCCATCCTTCTCAACACTTTTATTTAGAAAGCATTTGTTCTTTCCTTGCCTGCTCTTTCTCAGATATATTTAACTGCATTGGTATTCTTATTGAGTTGCCTTCTCATATAGGTACGCATTTTTGTTTTAGGCAAAGTGTCTTGTCGTTATTTATACATCATCTTTTACAGCACCTTCACTACTGGAATTAACTTCTTGGGATATGCAGCCCAAAAATGAGTTAATGGATTCTTCTTCCCTGTTTGCAAGTGGGTCTGCACTCCTCTGTGCCTACAGAGCTTTGACATAAAAACTACCCCAGATAGCCAGTCTCTTAACTGACAACAAGATACTCTCTATTTAAGAAAGCAGTTCTTTTAGGAGGAGTTGAATAACTTCAAACATAAACATTACTGTCATAAAAGTCTGGAAAAGTCACTTGGCAACCTAACCTACTCAATTGGGTAGTTGTAATGAAAAAATGTAATGAAAAAGTGATGATGGGTTAAAGTCATAGTAACTAGAAAAGCCAGCTGATAACTGCCAAAAACACTCTCAGGATAATATGAATGTCTCTTTCCATTTATTTTCTTATTATCTATCTGTCACAGGGGTCAGACAGATTTGCTACAATGGCTACTATTTACAGATTATGTTTGATTAATTCTCCAAAATGAAAGGAGTGCATCTTCATGCAAAAAGTTAATTAGGCTCTAAAAACTCTTGCAAATCTCCAAAGCAAAGAAAAAACAAAGAAAAACAGAACAAAGAAGATAAACAAGTCAGATATTTCAGGATGATAATTAGTTCGATCTATTACTTCAAATTGTCTCCTTTTCTTTTATGTGTATATTTTAAATTCTGTTCAAGGACTACAACTCATTGTGTGTGTATATATCTATATATGTACACATTAATAAAAACAATTTACCGTATCTCAGTAGATCAGTCAGGTGTTCTGTATTTCTGATTCTGGAACAAGCTTGTGACCAAGGACAAGATACTTCATGTTTTGCACAAAGTACATGTGAGGATTCAGACAAGCTTTCTTCCTCACTTCTTCCCTGTGCCCTTGAGATTTCATCCTGTTTTAAAAATTTTCCCTTGAAACCTCCAGCTCATGAGTAATATGGCAACATCTATTAAAACAATACCTACCATGAAAACACTTGCAAAGCTGCATAATGTCAAACACATCAACAAGTCATTAGCACCCTAAGCTTCTGATGCATCATCTGATATCAGAAATGCCTGCAATCAGACTGGCAGAGGCTGCTGTTCTGGCTGGTCTTGCTTTTTCAAATTCTTCTTTGCATGTTCATTGCCAGCTATACAAAACTAATACATCTTTTTGATGAAACAAAGGAAATACTATTGGACATGCTGCTGATAACACTATGTTGTTATTTGCATATCTAAATGCTTGCTTCTTTGTAAATGCTGTAGGCTTGGGAATGGGTGGGTTTTTGCTAGAGTGACTCAGATTGCACCTTTTCCTAATACAGGAGCTTTAGTGAATAGTAATCACCAAGTATCCTCCTATTCTATGTACACAGAAAGGCAGGAGCCACTCTTTCTAGTCCAGGGAAACCTTGTTCACTCGATATATGTAGGAAAAAGCAAGCTTTTACTCTGAAGAGAATTTTTCTTGGTGTTTTTTGAAAGCATTGATAATTTTAAACAGAAAATTCTATGGAGATTTTCACAAAGGTAAAAAAAACAGGTTTGGAATTTCTAATAGCAAAAATTGTTCAGACTTACAACCCCACTTAAGTCTGCTTCTTTGATTTTTCTAATGCAAATGTGTTATATTTTCCATGCAGTTAACAAAAACATTTGTGTTCCAATCTGGACATATTGCCCCTTTAGCTGGCATCTAGTTCCAGGGTTTCCCCTTCTCTCTCTTCCCTACCTACCTACCTACTTTCCTTTCCTGTTTTTTACAGAATTGCCCCTCTACCTTTTTAGTGATAAATATCAATGACCCTGCCAACTCCTCTCCTCCAGTTCCTGTTGTGCTTCCAACATTTGATCTATTTTTCTAACAACATGACAAAGCTGCTCATTATACCGGATACACTAGTGCTAAGAGTGCAGGGCTGGGGTGTTACACACCTACTGCTTATTTATTTCCCTTCAAACTAAAGCACACACTTGAGAGTCAGCCTGGAAAGAACAGCTACAAGTATAAACCCTTTGAAAGAAAAATTGTAGGTAAAAGAAAAATGACACGAACTCTTTGTGATCTGTAGGCCTGTTCTTTATAAACAGGTGTTTCTGATGCTGGTGCTTTTTGCACTGTTCCAGGCTTTGGAGAAGGTCCAAAGCTGCTCCTGGAATAACCTGGTGAGACATAGGTGTATTTCACATGCAATGAGCCATCCTGTCACTTGTCTGTGGTCTCTCTGAATGCCATCGTTTCCTGAAGAAAGAGGTGCTTCCTTACAAGTCTTCTGAGACAGAAAGACCTTTCTCAAGACATTGCAGCTCTCCATGCACAGAGCAAATTAATTTGGAAAATGTAGGCAGTGAGGCATAAGAGAAAACTTGCTGAGGAGCAGATGCTCCCTCTGCTGTGCCTGAGCACAGACAGGGGAACACAAGTCCCATGGCTCTGCCATGCCCACATCATTCCCAAGTTTTGGGACTGGAATAGGGTGGCGATATGCAGGGAATGGCATGCACTTAGGTTTCACCCTGGTGTGAATTTGTATGTGTGTAGCAGTGCCTGTAAATGGATTCAAGGGCTCAGAAACCTCCCCGACTTCCAGTTTGTATATACATGCTTTAACCTCCAGCAATGCTGTCCAAGTAGTGATGTCATTAAGGAAACGTGGGACAGTGGGGGCTGTTCTTGTGGTGATGAATACCAAGCCATGGAGATGACCCACCTGGGACTTTTTAGGAAGCACAAGAAGCAGAAAAGAGAAAGAGCTAAATAATGAGTGCTGTATAGTAGGCACATTAATGATGAACATGTGGGAGATGATCGCTGCCCTCAGTTTGACAAAGTTAATAATCTTCTTGCAGTCTGTTCAGCACTTCGTATTTCCAAATTGCCAGGGCAACTTGGAAAAGTCACTGTGTGAACAATTTTACAGATAAGCCTAAGAAGAAATGAGAGCATTAGGCTGTTGACGACATCTCTGTATAGTGGTGCCATTTTTACCTAAGAGATAGATAAGAGGGAGATGCTGTGCAGAGGTGGTTGAGAAGCAGACAACAGCTCTAATCAGGGAGTCAGTGCTGGCTCCTCCCCTGCGTGTGCTGAATGCTAAAGAATGCTGAAAGCTAAGTAGTCCTGAATTATCCTCTTTGTTGTGATACAAAGTAGGCAATTTTCATGATGCCCTGCAGGTCCCCTTCTGCTCGGGCTTTGCAAAAAACTGGAAAGCTGAGTTTTCAGAGCTCTGCAGTGGGCAATCCTATATGCAGCAGTGTAGGTGCATCCATACTCTTCTCTGGTGAGCTTCTGGAGAGTAGGGTCTAGTCTGCAGGCAAGATTGAGTAGGTGATATTGCCCTCTAGTGACTTCCTAGTGAGAAAATAGGATATTGTAATTAACAAGGGAATGGACCTGTTTAGTCATACTGTGGTCATTTCCTTGTTAGGGGCACACTCAACACTCAGGTTAAAAAATATAGAAATTTTCCTTATTTGCTTCACTCACTTTCTCAACTTTTGGTGATGTCTTCACAATTTCTTTTTTTTTTTTTTTTCGAGCTGTCTTAGGTGGAATTTGGATGACACATTTTATAAGAATAATGTTAGCTATGCCTGCAGTGTTTTCTGAATGGAGATGATGAGTCATAACTTTTGAGGATTGAAGGAATACTAGATATAAAAGGCTGACAATCACCAGGTTTTAATCCAAAAGAGATATGATATACTCACTCCCTCCCTTTGCTGTGCCCTTATCTTTTCATGAACCCATCCATCCTGCAAAGACAATTTTGTTTGCTCCCAGACTCCCATGGCTGTGCAGCTTTTCAATTTTTAAAGCACTACTTCCATTCACTAGTTAGGTATTGACGTGCGGAATAACGACTTTAGAACCAATAAGGTTATAAAGAAGGTATGTTTATTCAGCGCTGGGTGCACGGGGGATCGCTCCTCCACAAGCTGCACACCCTAGAGCTATTGGCAAGGTCATTATATGCCACAAAGTAATACATATTCATCTATACTGCTGCATATACATCAGGTGTCCGAGGATAGGGAGGGGTTATTACAATTAATCATTAGCATAGTTGCCCCCCGAGCTCCTCCTTGTTGGACCTGCGCAGTATCTTCTGGTGGTCGTGGGCAGGGGTCTTTGGGATGAAGGCCGGATGTCTTCCTCGTTGTGCACTTTTCACCTCTTGGCATTCCTTCCTGGGGTCTGCACCAGGGTCTTGTCTTCTCTGCAAGTTTCTGTGGGAGCATCCTCCCACACAATACCTTCCCTCACAATTCAGGCCTTATCTATTCATTCCAAGCCTTATCTATGCTAAGCAGTGCCATCCTGTT
This sequence comes from Chaetura pelagica, assembly GCF_000747805.2. NCBI lineage: Eukaryota > Metazoa > Chordata > Aves > Apodiformes > Apodidae > Chaetura > Chaetura pelagica. Next base: position 841,816 of record NW_009953105.1, on the reverse strand, counting down.
TACTCCTTATGTGTTAGTCCTTTCTACCAAGGTAGGCCATCTGGCTTTCCTCAGGTCAGTATCATTCTTGGATTACAATCTTGAGTATTGCTATTGGGTATCCCTTCTGTTAGGAAGAGAAGTCTTTGGCAGAAGATCCTTGTGCGTGTAGGTGTGTGTACTCTTGTTACAGAAAATATGTAAATGCTAAGTAAAACTACCCTGATCATCACAAATCCAAAAACTCTTGTAATTTCCCTGGTTGTTTCACCACGGTTGTTCATGGTTTTGTTTAGCCTCAGTCTGAAGTGAGCGAGTTCGAGAACGAGAAGGGGAAAATTTGTGCTCTGCAAAGGAGCCACCACCCTCCAGTGCCTCTTACTTGTTCCCAGAATGCATGAAAAAGGCTAAAATTCTACTTACTGAAATAAATATTATTATATATATTATATATAAAGATTATATTAATTTATAAAAATGTATTATATTATATATACATATAAATATTCTACCTTGTACCAAATTTGCATCCTCCTTTTTTGGTTCACCCTGTGTTTTCAAATATATAGTCTGCAAGATCCTTAGCTGAGGACTGTCCTCCTGCTCCATGGGTTATACCCAGCCCAGCATGCGCCTCAGTAGTTTCTAGATCAACACCATAATAGTGAGCAGTAGATGAGTTTGTGAAGGTTGCATGAAAAGCCTACAGGCAAAGTGAGAAGCAGATAGTATTGGAGATAAGAGAGGTGGGAAAGGATGTAAAACCAGAAGGGGCACAGAGAACAATAAATTGAAAAATGT